>NW_026551823.1:0-42179 GCF_027596085.1 Anoplopoma fimbria | reverse complement strand
GTACTTAAGTACAATTTTGAGGATCTGTACTTTACTCGAGTATCATTCTTGGGGAGTACTCACGACTTTACTCAAGTACATTTGAGAGGCAAATATTGTACTCTTTACTCCGCTACATTTCTATCCATAACCGTGAGTAGCCGTTACTTCAAATAAAAAAATAAAAATTTAAATCCTCAATTTGTCGTTTCCCTCTCAAACGTGATTGGATTGTGCAGGCACCACTGATTGGGACAGCCAATCAGCAATCACCTTCAGTTTTCTGCCAAAGTCAACTGTCAGATTAGATGAGAGACGTTATAACCATGGACGAAACAATGGAAGAAGCCGGAGCAGGTCCGTCCCAGGAATTTGTAAACCCGTGGCCCCACCTCGCCAGCCTATTCACATTTTCCGAACAAGTCGGTGATAGTTTTCGTTTTAAGTGTTTGCTATGTTTACCGAAGCAGAATTTCATCACTGCCTACAAAAATTCCACATCCAACTTGCGGAAGCATGTCAAGGTACGTACATTCAACTTCCTTACATTTCTAAGCTAGATTCTAGCTCCAGGAAAGTGCTCTAAATGATTGGCTGGATGCGATAATGCAGCTTTTTACATTCTCGGTTACGTTTGAGTAGTCGAAGCCACATGCACCCGCCAATTTGCTACCTGTAGCTAGCCATTCAGATAGCTAACTTTAGCCTGACAATATTTAGCACAAGCCGAGGCAAGCAAATCGTGTAACACAGATAATCAACTGAAGTCCTTTCAGCTTTATGTTTTGACATGCCCCTGACAAATAGAAAGAACATACAGTGTATCTTTTCTAGTCTAAGATCGAGTATGATACGTTTTTTACCATACAAAAGTAAAAGCCGAATTAGTTCAGTTGTAGACTATGCTAGTTGCAAGCAGGGCATTTCAGCGCTCTTGTTTCACCGGAGTGAATAACTATAGCTAGCCCTACAGTTTAGTCTAAGGGGCTATTTGGCTTTTTAAAAAGTAGCAGTTCAGCTGGCCTAGACAGGATTACAAAAGTGTTTGAATACATGAGAGATATGCTACCCAAAGTCTTGTATTTGCCTGACCTAATATTGCAGGACTTGTTAGAAAGACAGAAGCACCTAAATACTTTGCTCTACCGGAATCTACAGCGAGCTAGCAAGACCGCGCACACGAAACAGACGTGGTCCAAACCGCGTTAGCATTTTTTTTTTTTAATACCGGGTTAATCCTTCCAGGCTATGTGGAGTGAGTTTGTCTGTCATGCATGTGTCTAAGTGTGTCAGTAAATAAGGAATATGATGTCTAATACAATGTTTGTAGGCAGCAGTCCTGTAAGTAGGGGTGTTAAGTCTAAGATGGTGCCTTGTGTTATAGTCATGACGGGATGCATTTTGAGTGAACATGTTCAGGAAATAAGCAGGGAGGTTTTTGTTTAAGAACTTGTGGTAGAATTTCAGGCACTGTATTATGTAGATATCATCTAATTTTAATTGATTTAACCGTATGAAAATTGGCTCAGTATGCTCATTATATTTGCTTTTGCATTTGTGTAGCGCGCGCACGAGGGAGAGGGACCTAGAGACTGTGCGTGTGTGAGGCAGTGTGCATGTGTGCCTCAGTAGCATCCTGATTATATGGATATCTGCGGGGCGAGGGCTTCAATTACCTCTCTCTTTTTTGACTATACATGTGTTTGCATCCCTGTTTGCTGATCCCCGTAAATTAAAGTTAGTTGCACCAGTAAAACCAATTAAAAAGTTAGTCTGGAACCATTGGAAAATTATGAACAACCAGCACTTCATAATTAATAATACTGCTATGTAGACTATATGATGGGAATCTTTCCTAATATTTATTAGTTTTATATAGTGTAAACTGAAATATTATACTTTGTTTTACAGAGAAGGCATGAGACACATATGGAGAAATACTCCAAACTGACTTCAACAGCCTGCAAGAGGCCATCGGATGGTGGAACAGGCTTCAAGGGGAAGCAAATGAAGCTGTTGGAGACCAAGCAGGTGTCTCAGAAGACGGTTGATCAGGCTATCCTCCGCTTCATCGTGCAAGGTCTCCAGCCCTTCTCCCTGGTTGAGAAACCATCCTTTCAAGACCTTATTGTAGAATTGCAACCGAGAAGTGCTGTCATGTCCCGCACAACTGTGCGGCGTAAGATTGATTCAGCTACATCTAAAATGAAAGAAAGTCTCAAGAACGAAATGAAAGAGGTACCATACATTGCCACCACTACTGATTGTTGGACGGCCAGGAGAAGAAGCTTTATAGGTGTAACAGCCCACTGGCTCGATCCTTGCAGTTTTGAACGCCGTTCAGCTGCCCTTGCTTGCCGTCAACTAAGAGGCTCCCACACATTCGATGCCTTGGCAGCTGTTTTGACCGACATTCATGCAGAGTATGAAATAAGTCTAAAGGTTGTTAGAACTACAACAGACAACGGGTCGAATTTCGTCAAAGCGTTCCGTGTCTTTGGTCAGCAGGACGAAAATAACAATGAAGAGTTAGTTGCAGAAGGCACAATCGAAGAAGTAGGAGAAGATTGTGATGCATCTGATGGTGAAGAGGAGGTGGAACTCATTGATGTGGAAGCCATTCTGGAGGAAGATGATGGGCTTCAGTATCAGCTGCCGAAACATCATCGGTGTGCATGTCATTTACTAAATTTAGTTTCCACAGTCGATGTTGATAAGGCTAATACGACAGAAGCTTACAAGAAATTGTCCAGATCAGCCTTTTCTAAGTGTCAGGCACTCTGGAATAAAGCATCAAGGTCTCCTCAAAATGCTGAGCTTATAGAGGAACACTGTAAGCTTCACTTGGTACAGCCTAATTCAACTCGATGGAACTCGTCTTTCATGGCCGTGGAACGTGTGGTCAGAATCATTAAAGACCAAGGACAGGGGTCTGTGAGAACGGTCTGTGCTGCACTCAATGTTCCAATGTAAGTAGCTTATGTTAATGTATAATTGTGTTCTTAATTTGTTAGAATAATGCTTACCACATTATCTGCTGTAGGTACATAAACAAATTAATAAATGTCCAGCATTGCACAGTGGTTCTGTATACATTTTGTGGAAATATGTGTTTGTTTATTTTCTTCTGTTTCTATTAGGTACAGTCCGGCTGACATAGCCTTTTTAGGGGAATATGTCACCACCATGAGTCCAGTTGCGAAGTCCTTGAACATACTACAAGGTGAAGTCAACATTCAGATGGGCTGGCTGCTCCCGACAATCACCACCCTCACAACCAAGCTTGAAAAGTCCAGACCGTCACTCAGATTTTGCAAGCCACTTGTTGATGCTCTTCTTGAAGGTTTGAGGAAGCGGTTTGAGAGCATGATGTCAGAGCCAGAGCTAATTGCAGCAGCCATACTTGTTCCAAGGTTCAAAACCTCCTGGACCAGCAATGACACAGTCCTACAGCTTGGTAAGGAAAACGTTTTATTTTTGTTTGTTTGCTTGTTTTTTCAAAAACCTTTACATCCAACAATGATTCTATGCAGTTGCTTACTTACAGAGTAATAATAACAAAAATGTGTGTTTGTTGGTGTGATTCTGCTGTTTCTAATCAAGGCCTTAGTTACATCAAGACACATCTGCCAGAACATGATGAAGGTCTTCGGTCTCCTGATACCACAGCATCCTCTTCTGAAGATGATGACTTCTTCTCCAATGTCAAGCCGACACATTCCAATGAGATAAGTCAGCAACTTGATGGATACCTAGCCGCTACAGCTGATGGAGTGAATACACTGGCCCCCTATCCAGCTGTGCGTAACCTCTCACTAAAGCTCAACACAGCCCTGCCAGCTTCAGCAGCGTGTGAAAGGCTTTTTAGCATTGCCGGTTTGCTTTTCACCCCAAGAAGGGGATCAATTCATTCACAGAATTTTGAGAACCAACTTCTCCTCAAGTTGAACAAGGAGTTCATGAAATTTGATTGAACTGAAGTACAGTACACACACACACACACACACACACACACACACACACACACACACACACACACACACACACACAAAATGTCCTGTGCTACTTACACACACACACACACCCACATACCCAAAGTCCTGTGCTACTTCCACACATACACACACACACACATACACACACACAAAATGTCCTGTGCTACTTACACACACACACACACACACCCACATACCCAAAGTCCTGTGCTACTTACACACATACACAACCACACACACACACACACACACACACACACACACACACACACACACACACACACACACACACACACACAACACAAATAATAATAATACAAATAATTTGGAGGTGTGGATGTTAGCCTTTCCACTTTTAAAGCAAACTATGTCATTGTGAATTATACTAGTGTTGTACATTATTTGATTTGAATGACAGCAGTTTGCCTAATTTTCAGCCTAATTAGTTTTCATACCAATCATTTATATATTACTTTTCATATATCAGTGTACAGTGTTATAAAACTATGCCCATGCTGTTCTCATAACTGAAATCATTTACTTAATTACATTGTTTTGGAATTGTTTCTTGGGTAAGTAACATAGTTATTTTTCAGTGAGCAGTACTTGAGAGGTATGTTGAATGCAGTACTGTGCTGTATATCTTTGATATGTTGACACTGTAGCATGAGTAGTCATTGAGTCATGAGTTGCTGTGTTTGAAATGAGTGTCTTTCCCATGTGGTGAGCCAATTATTGTGTCCGATGAGATATAGTGCGAGTAGACACCACGCATTATCCTTTGTCACAACATGTGAAGCCTTGTGTTACGCACTTGTTAGGCAAGTGAGATGCTCAATAAAGCGTAAAAAGATGAAAATGACTTGATTTTACTTTCAATTCCTTTTACATTCTCCAAGGTATTAACATAAACATTTTTCATAACTCCATGTAGGACATTTCTATACATAAATGTACTGTAAGCACCGTGGCAGTAGTAATGCAATATTTAGAAAATTTACTCTTGTACTCATGATACTCAAGTACTTTTAAAAACAAGTACTTTAGTACTTTTACTTAAGTAGACATCTGACTGTAGTACTTTTACTTGTACTTGAGTAAAATTTAGCAAGGGGTATCTGTACTTTTACTCAAGTAAGGAATCTGTGTACTCTGTCCGCAATGTACTCCTCTTTTTTTGTGTGTTTTCCTACTAAAGTCCAGCAACACGTGTTCATTTCCACTTATAACATAAATAAGGTATTTTCAAAATAAACTTCCGTTTAGGAAACAGCTTAGTTAGCTTTAGGCAACAGAAATACTTAGTTCGGTTTAGGAAAAGATGGTGAAATACTTAAAGACTGTTGTTTGGGTAAAGGTTTCGTGGGATATCTTCGATTTACGGCGGATTCTTCTTCGTTGGTAGAGCTGCAAATGCTGGCTGCTGATTTGAATCAGTGACGGTCTGATCAAAAACTCATTTATTCTAATCTGTCTTCCATTTTTCTTACATCCTTCATAAGGACGCACTTCTCGACTTTGTGTCCTGAGTTATGAGGAAACAAACACCTTTGTGCTCTTAGCATTTAGCTCAAAGCAGCTAATTCCAGACTCAAAGAGCCACGAGCAGAACTGTATTCTCTTAGTCCTGGTTTTTTATTTTTAAGATGTAATCCTCTGTTATATGATGTGTATCTTGTGTTATTGTTTAAAGCTGCTAAAGAAACCGATCTTTCAGAGAGCAGACTGTGGTGTGAATCCAGAAGTCAATGTTGATTTATTTACTGCAATTATGTAGTTATACTAACCAAACAGAGGATATTTTCTTATACTTTTCAGATGTTTCCTGAGGAGGTGAAGTTTATTTTGAAAAGCCTGTATTCCTGTAAGGAGTAGAGTTGACACTGGTGTGATTTGCTGAAGGCAGCTTAATGTAATAAAGTCAAAGTGTGATGCAAACAGAGCTTTTACACTTTCACTGATCAAAGTTTTTTATCTATGATGTATGAGTTTATTTAAGTAATTCTCAAGTTTAAATTAAAACTATTTTTAGCTTTCGCAGCCCTTCTTTAATTCCCGTTTTAATTGGAACACATGTGCTCTTCAATCTCGGCTGCAGATCTCAACGTGGAGCGAACAGTATTCCCCCTCTCTTCCCTCATTTTTGTTTTAATTCATCACTGCCGAGAATAAACGCTGGATGGTTTACATAAACTCTGCATCGCTGGTTAGTGGAGTGAATGTGAGTCGTGTGCTGAACGCTATCTGCTCCCTCGGGGGAAATGGCTTGGCGCCGCTGATAACACGCTGCGTTCAGGCGACAACGTGACGATGAGACTGAAGTGGTGAAGCACCCTCGACTCTGTTTCAGACTGAGCAGACATCCATCAGGCATCACGTGGAGATGACAGACCAGCAGAGTCGTATTCCGTCGTTCCCTCTCTGTTTGCTCCAGAATAACGAGGCCGCCGCCATCGTCATCATCATCATCATCATCATCATCATCATCATCTGTTGCCTTCTTCTTCTCCTTGTTCAGAAACTGGGTCAGGTTATCTGAAGCTGTATGTTCTCTGTATGTCGGCCTCGATGCATAAACTTCCTGTAGCTTCTGTCACTCAGACTCAATATAATCAAAATCATGTTTCTCACATGTTGTTCCATGTGACTCGACCTCGGAGCTTCAGAACCAGACAGAGAGCTTCATTCCTTCGGGCTTCATTGGGTTCAATTTCACTTCATTATTTTTCCTCAACCAGGCGCGACTGTTCGCAACAGAATTGATTATTAACAATTTTCTGTGCATTTAGAAGCTTCCCAGCTTTCCCTAAAAATAAACAGAAAACAAATAAGTTTGTTTTACACATTTCTCACCATAAAATAACAGCAAACTGCCTGTAAACCCTGAGGTTTCTTCTCTTCTCTTCTATCCGTGCATTGCTTCTTTATAAGTTGAAAGATGACATAAGATACGACTTTATTCATCCTGAGGAAAAGGAACGTGCAGCAGTCGAAGTACAAAGTGGGATGAGTGCAGATATAATGTCACAGTCCCTCGTCTGTGACACGGTTTATTATTTTGTCAGACTTTATGCTGTGTGTTTTAATTGGCAGCCCCAGTGTCTACATCTACTTCTTATATACATTCTGTTTACAAACCGTATGAGGATTCTTTCAGCTTTGCTCTAAAGTACAGAATACAGGTACCTTCAAATAGCAAAAAAACATAAATAATAATACATTTTGTCCATAATGTTGCTGTTACATGTATTAATACTACTGTATATGAACATGTTTTCTTGGAAACATTGCTGCATTATTTGTGTTCAATCCAGTGAAGATGTTATGGGAGAACACGCTCACTTAAAAGTCCAGACTGGACATTATTGTCATCAGTTTGAGTGGATGAGAGGCTGTCTGTGCTCTCCACACAGAGACTAATGGAAAATGTCCTGTCCTGTCATTATTTCCATTTATTCTGATCGAACCGTAGGAAACGAAGCAGATACCTGCCTCTGTCCTCTGTATGCACCTCTGCTGCAGCTGGATACAATGCCTACAAACAGCAGGGAATAATCAAGAAGTCAATAACAATACTTTATCCAACAAACTTTGGATAAAAGTGTCTGCTAAATGACTGTAATGTAATGTAATGTAATGTAACAACTGTACTGCACATGAAATATTCAAAAAGTGAGAGACGGCAAGAGCGCAAAGTTTAATTTATATAGCTGTAAACAGAGAGGCTGCACAACGAAATGGGAGTTTTAAAATGAAATAACATACATAAGAGAAAGAAATATGCTGCTCTGGAGTCTGGTGTTACGGCAGCTGATACGTCTGTATCCATGACAACACGGAGGGGTGAAAAGGTAAAACAGTATACGGACACACATTGACTAATGTTGCCTAAACCTAACTGTTGGTTTAGTTGTCTAAACCTAACTGTTGGTTTTGTTGTCTAAACCTAACTGTTGGTTTAGTTGTCTAAACCTAACTGTTGGTTTTTATTGTCTAAACCTAACTGTTGGTTTAGTTGTCTAAACCTAACTGTCAAAAAGAAAGTTGCGTTATCGGACACGAAAAAATCTGACAATTCATGTCCGGGTACACAAACCAATAGATTGTATTTTGCGACTATTTCACTAACTGTAACGATACTTTGTAGGAACAGGATGTGGCTGGGTGAGTTTTGTCTTTTAATATCCTTTTGGCTCTTTGCAGGCTCCTCTTGTCACCAATATCACTGATGATCGGTAGATGGGCACCAATGATGTTGTGCTGAACCCTCCTGTCCTGAACTGTGTAATTAATCTCACATAATATAAATAAAATACTCCATTTGGATACTCTGAATAAGGACTAATTCTGGATGTGGCATTTTCCAATTAAGATGTAATATGTTGATAGCACCCCTGCGACCCTTCTCTGGATAAGCAGGTTACGGAAAATGGATGGATGGATGGAGGACATTAATCTGGGTTTGTACAGCATTTCGTGACACAGAGCCTCTTTCCTGTTAACAGTCAGCTCTGTGTTTGAACCCAAATCAACTAACAATCAGTTTACAAGGCTGTAGTAGAGATGCATGCCCAGAAGAAAAGACAGGGAAACACTCCTGTTTTCAAACGTTATCAAAGACTTGAATATCATGTTTTAGGATACTTTTTCAAGAAGTTTGTTTCAGGAATGAAACAGGGAGGCTGTTTTTGCAGAGTTTCCCATTGTGCTACGCTGGAAATCTTTCAGATCGGGGCGGTGGAACGCCAGATCAAAGTAAATGTTTCACTTTATTTTCAGGCATCAGGCTGAAAACAGCGCTGTGTAAAAACAACCTACGGGGGGGGGGGGGGGGGGGGGGGTATGGACAGACGCTCCAGGAAATCCGGTTTGACTCACAGATCTTTGTGTTTAAAAGATTTTTCGGACAAGGAGCAGTTTCTTTTTCTTTTTTTATCCCAAATGTCAAGTCAGGAACAGCAGAGGAGAAAAACAGCAAAAGATCATTAAACTGACAAGTTTCATTCAGTTACACTTACACTCTAAACCCGAACAATTGTTTTACTGGTGAACCATATCACTGTTGTTCGTTGAATCATATGTCTGAACACGGCCGAAGGGGTCGTCTGTACTTTTGATTCACAGCAGATTCAGACAGCGGGAACAGAGGGAGTAAAAACACCTTTCAGCTATGACTGTTAATGTATTTTTTAAGAGTAAAACAAGAACTCAGAGGGCAAATGTCATTTTTTCCAATCAGTAAGAGTTCTCACATAGCCTGTTTGGACCTGTTGTTTGGAAATAAGGTTCAGTTCAGGTCTTAGTTTGTTGGCACTAAGATGCGGGTCAAAACAAACAGAACCAGATCGCCTCCACTCGCAACCCAATCGACCCTCCGATCTAAAAACAACCAAGCCCAGAAAGACAATTAAGAAAGTTCACTTGACAAGTTCGCTCTGTCTAAAGAACAAGTGTCTTGCAGGTGTGATGCGATATGCAGATGACTTGTTATTTTTATTTGGCGGGATTGACCCGGTTCTCTGCTAACGTTAGCTCCACTAATGTTCTAGAAACGTATATCTCCTTCAACCTCTCCGGGGAAAGTCTATCACTATTACACAACCTTAAACAATGATGAGCTCCAAATCCACTAAACCAGCCTGAACATGAAGAACATCTGGAACCAGTGATGAGAGTCTGTGGAGCGGAGCTGGACCATGCTGCGCTGTGATAGGACAGTCTGCGTTCCAGAACAAGACGTAGCTAAGGATCAATTATAAATCAGCTGCTACTTCAGCACCATGGACAGAGCCATGGATTCATCAATACAGTTCACTTTAAATGAAATACACATCGATCAATAGCCAGCTGCTTTTTTACATGCTTTGTCTTGAGTGGCCTTATTGCATCGTAGCTCCGCCCTGATGGAGGCTACTGATCTAGATCAGATAAAGGATCAATGAATCGACCAGAACAGCGTATTCTGCTGCTGGACTCTCTCTGCTCCCAGGGGATGGATGGGGATGGTTGCACGTTAGCAAGAGGTGACATTCCACTTTAAATCTCCTCCTGTCACCAGGAACCAGGCAGCAACGGATTCTCTCTTGATTTATTCCCTCAGTAAACATTGTAAACATGAGTTTATGGTCTCAATCTCTAGTTTCAAGTCTTCTTCAATACAGCATGATGTTCATTTAGTAAATTATTGTCCATTTAGAGTCATGAACCCATCAGAGGTGTCACGTCTTCCATTCAGATGCATCAGGACTTTGGTTTCTAGTTGCAGTCTAGATGCTCACTGGACATTTAGTTTGTTTAATGAGCGCTGGTTTATTTACAAATGAATTAAGTAATTCATTTCATTCATAGTCAGACAGCAGAATGGATTAGTTTCTACTCTCAGACATCAGAATGGACAACGAAGGTGATGCTTTTCTTTTGGCCTCAATAACAGACCTCATGTAGAGGAGATACGATGTGGAGGAAACAAGCAGAGACACGACTGAATGAATCCAACAGAGCCAAAGAACGGGTTTAGAAACAGTAGTGACGCATACTTTATCTCATATACATTGCAAGAAAAATGATATTAACTATGAATGACAAAAAGAAAACACTGCATAGACTGATCTTTCCTCCGGGACACAGCTGTTTGTTCCCCGTGTGGAACCAGAAGTTAACGTTGATTTATTTATCATGGAACAAGTTATTTTACCCCAAACAACTATCTTTTCTTAAACATAACTAAATAGTTTTGATGCCTAAACTTAACTGAGTTTCCTGTAACTTTTCAAACTCTTGTATGAGGACACGTTGCAGCGCTCGAACAGAAACGAGCCGGAGGAGCACATGCAACAATTATACAAGATGAAAAGGCCCTGAAGCTCTGGTGAGGTGATTCTATGAGAAGATACTGAAGATACATATCACACGGTACGACCAGGAGAGGACGAGAGCACTGAGTGTTAATCAGTGGTCTGATTAAAGCTCAGTGATCAGTGAGAGTTTAACGATCCGATGGACTCATTTCAAATAAATCGTCTGGCAGACTCATCTGATCTCTGCTCGGAGCTCCAGTTTAAAAAGCCTGCAGGCCGCTGAGGTTTTGGCAGGAGAACAGAGAGACACATCAGTTTGAAATAAAAATATAAAGTATGAATAACTTCTCCTGCACCAGAAAAGAGCAGAGCTGAAATACTTCTAACAGCCTTTTCTCTGTGTTCTCTGATCGACCTGTTGTCCTGCTGTCTCCGTCCTGGATGAATGAGAAATCAATGAAGTGTCGGAGCGGTTCTCCCTCCAGAGGCTCAGCTCCGATGGTCCTAATGAAGACAGGACTGTAGATCCTCACAGCAGAGCGGCACTGTGATGAAACAGGAGACTTCTGAATAACAGAAGGAGAACAGAAGTGAGTGAGAGAGGATGTGACCTCTGATGGTCACACTTATTTAGAAATGAATAGAAAGCACTCCTGCACATCAGAGGAACCTGAATACAACAGAAGTGCAGCAGCAGACACTTCAATGTCGTTCACATTTTCACTAAATTGAAGAAACTTAAGTGGCAGCACGGTCCGCTGGTGGACGGCTGGTTTTCTTTCCAGCCCAGAATCATAGCAGGTCATTAAATAGTCACGAAATGTTATCCTTTATATAAAAAAAAGAATATTGGAGTATAAAGATTGTCAGTAAAACTTGATTTCACACTGTGATGGTTAACGTTAACGGTTTGACAACTGGCCGTCACACCACTAGTATTTATGCATTTTTTATTCTAGAAACAATAGTAAAATATTCTTACTTTCAGTACTTAACGAGTGCTGTGCATCAGAAGATAACCAGCCGACAGTGATCTCTGCATCCGTCTGAAGATTGAACTTTCTCCTTCAACGTTTTGATGAAGGAGAAGGTCAAACGGAGATCAACATCAATGTAGAAACAGGTTCTTTTTATTCTCGTATAAATAAATATTGTTTACTCATCAGGAGCAAACTGAGCAGGTAAATGAGCAGACGGTCGTTGTCATGGAAACGTGGTGTGTGAGAAGCATCTCAGCACATCGTACATCTACAGGTGCACACGTGTTTAACTTTATACTTGTGAGGACACTCACTGACACATGAACTACTGCAAACATGAAGATTGAATGCTTTTCTTTAATTAGTTTCTTTATTGATTGATCTGTGGCTTATTCAAATAAACAATTCATTATTTTGTTCATGAAATGTCAGAAAGCAGGAAAAAAAAAATATATCCACAGCTTCCTATCATTTAACAGACAAAGTGATGAGTCCATCAATCCTGAAAACAGTCTGCATTATGAAGAGAGCTGAGTTCTTTGTGAACTTCGTCCGGTCAGAGCGGAGCTTCGCTGCATCACCTCCAGCTTCTGCTGAGTCATCACATCAGCCGTTTTCACAGCGGCCCTGTTGGACGACCGTGGTTCATTCAGTCATTCCTCAGTGTGAACCAAAGACTTCTGACTTCTTAAAGGTGCCTTTGCTCAACAAACGTCTCCTCCTGAATTTTTCAAACCAGAGACAAAAAGTTCTCCGGTGTTTTGACGGATTTATGTTCTTTATTTGACTTTTATCTTTATGTTATTTACTTTTTTTATATAATTCTTGCTGATTTGAACACGTTTTATTACACAGGCGGAACTGATGACACTAATTGTTATTGTAAAGCATCAGTCCTGATCACAGCTGTGTTTGAGGAGTCAGAGCGTCCACTGATAAACAAAGTTATTCAGCTACTCTTTCTCTTTCTGTTCCGGATGTTATTCCTGGCTGTTGAACAAGTCTCAACCCTGAAACATCTGTTTGTAGATGGACTCCTACAGTTTGCAGCTCAGACTGCTCCAAACAGATTTGTTTAACTTTCAGAGTAAAGAACTGCAGTTTAAAAAGATCTCCATCTTTTTTAAAAAGGTACGTTGACTAAAATGTTGATCAATGAAAAGTAAAAGTAATAATATTATTATATTATAATTATTATTCATTCATTTTCAGTAACCTGCTTATCCAGTTAAGGGTCGCGGGGGTGCTGGAGCCGATCTCAGCTGTCAATGGGAGAAGACAGGGTTCACCTGGACAGGGTTCACCTGGACAGGTCTCCAGCCTGTCACAGGGCTGACATATAGAGACAAACAACCATTCACACTCACATCCACACCTACGGGCAATGTAGAGTCTTCAGTTAACCTAAGCTGCATGTCTTTGGACTGTGGGAGGAAGCCGGAGAACCCGGAGAGAACCCACGCTGACACGGGAGAACACGCAAACTCCACACAGAAGGTCATCCAGCCCGGGAATTGAACCCGGGACCCTCTTGCTGTGAGGCGACAGTGCTAACCACTACACCACCGTGCAGCCCGATAATTATTATTATTCTAGTTAATAATGTTTGCATCTGTACTGAGAGCTTTTCTTTTATTGTTGTAAATCAACCTCATGAGCTGGACTCTAATTACAGATACCTGTTTTTATGTCGTTAACATCTTAAAGGTTCATCCGGGTCGTCTCTGAGCTTCAGCCCATGTAAACATCATTACCCAGCTCTCCACTGCACCACCATGACACAGCTTACAGGAGCTGAATCCTCGGAGCGGAGCAGCGTTATAGTAAAAGAATTCTGCCACAAGGTTTTGAAGGTATTTTCAGGAACATGGAGGCGACCGGGCCGAAGCAAACAACCGATGTAGCGGATGTTTTCTAAACCACAGCTCTGTCTCAACATGGATCCCATTAGCTGTAACGTCGGGGGTGCAGAGGAGATTTCACCTCAGTTCAAATATGTTGCTTCTGCAGCAGAGTTCAGGACGTGTAGTTTGGTTTGAGCACAGAGGGAGCGTGCTCCAACGATGTGGAGGATACAAGCAGAGACAGTCAGGACTCAATGAATCCAACAGAGCCAAAGAACGGGTTTAGAAACAGACGGTGAAGCATGAGAGAGTTTCTACATTCAGAGGCAGCACTTTGTTAATTCGTGTTAACGGAGAAGTTCAGGTTTTCCAACGAGCTCTTTAATGGTTTCCAGCCTCGGGGTCAAGATGAATCTAAAGGGTTATTATAGAACAGGCTGTTCTTAATCAGCGGTCGTAGCTAGACCCACGAAAAATGATGCGTTGTAGTTCTTAGATATTCCACAAAATAAATGTGTATGTTATTTATGTAATCATGGACCAGAGGAGAGGTGGATGGATCAAACAAAACTGATCTTTCTTCTAGAAGACCACTGTTTGTTCTCCACATGAAACACAAAGCCAGAGTTCATCTATTCGTCTGGTAACTTGCGTACTTTAGAATTTGGCCGACGCCATCTTGGTTTCTGGTCTTTGTCCACCGTGGACAGACCCAGATCCGGCTTCTCTGCAGCCTTCAACCTGCAGTCAGAGCTCCTCCTCCTCCTCCTCCTCCTCCTCCTCCTCCTCCTCCTGCAGCAGAGCAGTCCCTCTTCTACAGACTCCCTGAGAGACTTCATTGTCCCTCTCTGTTATAAGTCTTCCATTGGTACTCTGTCGGCAGAAATCCAATATCAAGTTTCTGAGAGCTGAATGAGGATGATAATAATGTGAGCATGTTTGAATAATAAAGCATTTATCTGGTACCTCACACTTTAGTGGAAATGGTGGCGGCTCCAATGTAGCTCAGTTTTCCTCATTTGGATGAAATAATTTGAAAAAGCAGTGAGAAGATTGTCGGCATGAAGCAGAGTTTATGTTATTTTTCTTATAATGAGAAAAGTAGAAAACATAATGTTGCCTCTCATGGGTTGTTCTGTCTTTGTCTCCTTTGTTGACCCCGTTAGCTTCCTCTGGTAGCATCATGACCAACCCTGGAGAATATCTGTGGAGACAGGAAGTAGCTTCAGCTGGTGATAGCTGCTCTAACAGAAAAAGGTGACTTTTTTATTTATAAACAATTATCTGAATAATGCCTTTTTCTTATATCCTCAACTAACATGTATTAATCCCCTTAAAATCTACCCCCATGAATTTCTCTCTATGACCTAATGTGATTAATTTGCTTGGAAAAAATCTCTCATATTAAAAGTAATATATTTATTTCTTACAGTGATGCATCACGTCAACTGAACACCAATCTATGATCATGTGCTCTGTGTTTACATTCTCAAAGATCTGGAGGAAGTCATTAAGCTCCTAAAGTCTTTATTCTTCTTTCACTACAAACTGTGCAAACCTGTCTTATAATGATTTATGAATAACATTGAAAATATTATGAATATCCGCCTGCAGGCTGAAATTCTCCCTGCTTCTCTCCAGCGAGCTGAAATCCCCAAAACATCTACATTTATCTGTATTCAATAAATATAGACCGATTTCTAATCTTCCTTTTTCTGAGAACAATACTTGATCAAATTGTAAACAAAGAACTGGATGAATGAACATGAATTTGGTGCTCAGGGTGAAGTTATGTCTCTATTATAGAAACAAATGCTATTTTTCTATGAGCAATCAATTATGGTGATATTTTATAAATGAATGGAACTTCATCTTCTTTGATAGATTAGATTCAGTTCACCAGGCTGATTCAGGTTTCTTTACGACTGCAGAATGGAGCATTGATGCATTTCTCTTTATGTATATAATATTTCATATTACAGGAACTGCCTCCGTTTTCTACTGCCTCCTCAAACTATCAGCAGCTACAATCATTCATACAGATTGCACCGTTTCTGGTGAAAGGGCCCTTAAAGTCTTTTGACCCTCAGTTTGGTTTCAGCTGCTGAGACACTTTAGGGGCAGTTCAGATGTTGCGCTATCATCAATTTACCCAAGATGCTTAGGGGGAAGGTTGCGACTATAGACTGTATATAACAAGTGGAATTAGTCATCATGACGTCACCCATTAGTTTGTGGACTGAAGCCTTGAGTTCGGCAATTTCAGCGTCGCCATCTTGGTTTTTTTTGCAACCAGTGAACAGGAAGTGACCATATATGGACTGAGGAGGAGTGACGTAGAGACGCCGTATACGTCTCTGGTGTCCACCTGTCAATCAGTGTGTAGCCCCGCCCTAAAGCATCCCCTGCTTTATGGTCTGTTTGACTCTAAATGGAGCATCATTTACTAAATGAACATCATGCTGTATTGAAGAAGACTTGAAACTAGAGATTGAGACCATAAACTCATGTTTACAATGTTTACTGAGGGAATAAATCAAGAGAGAAGTAGAGTCATTTTCTCATAGACTTCTATACAACCAGAGGAGTCGCCCCCTGATGGACAGGAGAGAGAATGCAGCTTTAACACAGGAAGCTTTGACTTCAGATTTGAGAACTAGAGGTGTTAATACTAAAATAACCATTATTTTCTTTCCTCCGTTCATGTCAATCAGAACGAGGCTGGACTTAGGGCTTAGAGGCGGGGCTAAAGGAAAATTAATCTCTTTGTTGTTTCCTCTAAACTTATTGTTAAACATCTGAGGAGGATCAGTGGTGGGTGTGGGGAAGATGGATCCCGCCCCTTTTCAGAGTTTTAAAAAAACTTTTTATGTTAGAAAATAAACAAAATGTGAATCTTAGCAGAGTACTTTTTAGGACTTTAACAGGCGAAGCAGCAGAGGGTCAATAAAATGATGTTTTGAAGCATTGAACAGTGTATTATGTTTATTAAATGCATATTAGAGTAAACCTCTTTATGGATCATTATTCCACCATCCTCAGGCCTGTTGGGGTTCATAAGATGCAACATCCTGCAGAATGAGGACTCTTTGCAGACATCCTTTCCTGTCCGCATGATGACATATTTGCTCTGCAAACAGAGTTTGGAACATTTTATGAAGGGGAAGATTTATTTCACCGTAAAGCAGGCCTGTCATTTCCTGTTAGTGAAGCTTCACGCGTGGAAAATCTATCAGCTGAAGGTTTGGACTCGGCTGCAGCGACGGACACAAAAGACTGGAACGGTCCTCTGGTAAATCCACAGAGACATCTCTTATGGTGTTACGTAATCGCTCAGGGAAAACATGGATTTATGAATATATGCTGCTCTGTGGGGACGCTGACGACGGATGATCTCCCCCCCGTCTCTCTGTGAGCCCTCTGGAGGGCTGTCATTGTTATTCTGAATAACGTGCTATCACTGCTCACAGTCACCTCGTGGCTTCATGCTGCCTTTGACCTCATTAATGCCGATTATGGGACACTTCACCCATAAACCGAGCTCAGCCAGGCGTCACTGAGACAGACGGCACAGTAAAACGATGTGGATTCACTCTCCCAGTGGAATGGATATGACTGGACCGTCTGAGTTTAGGAAATAATACACAACAGGACTACCAGTTTGTCTGCTTTCTATCTTTCAATAGAAAAAATTAAGATATTCTGATGTAAAAACCATCCAGTATCTCAGATCCAAAATGGAACTGGCTGTAGTTCTGTAGTCCAACAGGAAGTTTGTAGGCTGGTTGGAAATGAGCTGAGACTCCTCATTCTTCCTGTATGAAAGGTGCAAATAAAGTTTATCATCTCTGCCAGGAGATAATGAGATCAACAGTATGTGTGAGTGACTCTCGGTGTCTGTCCACTTAGCATAACCTAGCATGCTGCTGCAACAAACTGCATAATGTTTAGGTTGCTCATTCGTGGAAACAAGCTCATGAACGTCTCATGGTTGAAGTTATTAAACTGTCTAAAAATATATTTTATTGTCTGCAAGTGAGTCACGGTCGGTTGGAAAACAGTTTCCTCAGTTTAATTGTTCTGGACGTTGTGTTTGGCTATCGGCTAACCGCTAACGGAACTACGCTCACTTTTATTGTTTTGCTACGTGTTAAGACTTGATATTTCTTGAGTGAAATTCTTACTTTATGTAAGAAGTGGACGTAGTCGTGACGTTTTGAAGCATTAAATTTAGCATTTAGGCCGTCGCCATCTTGTTTTTTGCAACCGCTAAACAGGAAGTGACCATATATGGAGTGAGGAGGAGTGACGTAGAGACGCCGTATACGTCTCTGGTGTCGACCTGTCAATCAGTGTGTAGCCCCGCCCTAAAGCATCCCCTGCTTTATGGTCTGTTTGACTCTAAATGGAGCATCATTTACTAAATGAACATCATGCTGTATTGAAGAAGACTTGAAACTAGAGATTGAGACCATAAACTCATGTTTACAATGTTTACTGAGGGAATAAATCAAGAGAGAAGTAGAGTCATTTTCTCATAGACTTCTATACAACCAGAGGAGTCGCCCCTGGTGGACAGCAGAGAGAATGCAGCTTTAACACAGGAAGCTTTGACTTCACTTTTTAGAAGCGGAGTTTGACGTCTGAATGAGATGTAACAGTGAAAAACACTTCTTGTACACACTTCACACTAGATGGGAGGTTAAACAATTTTAGGTTGTGTTAATCTAATCAAACATTACAGCTGTTTTATGGGGACAAACGGTAACGAGTGCACCTCTCTAAGTCTTCTAGTTCTTCTTTTTGTTCTTCTTCTTATTATCCACTTTGGCTCTTTTGTTGCAGACGCTCTGTTGATTGAAGGAGAGGATTTTTAAAGATGCCAAGAGTCATTTTAAAAAACAGAACAAAGGGTCGTCGACATGTTTTCTGGGTCAGTCAGTGTGAAGTCTCCTTTCTGTGAACACAGAGAGTCTGGAGGGTTGTAGCTCAGCAGTAATCACGGCGACCCGATACGCTTTTTAAAACCTTGTTAGTGAGCTGAGACCACGATGAGAGGGTGAGAGGAGAAAAACTCTGACTGTTGTTCCTGCAGAGACACAAACACTGAAGACACATGAACCAAAGAGTCTGCAGAACCAAACTACCCAGAGATAACCATGTAATTATGCAGTAAAACATCTCAATTATTACATTCATAAAACAATTTATCACAATGAAAACAAATGTCTCATTACCAGGAGATATCGAGCGCTGTCAGAGAGAGAATAAATGAACCCTCTCATCATGTTTATAACAACTGTAAACTCCAGATAACGAGATGAAGATGATTCAATTGTAACAACGAGGAAACATCTTGACATATTCGTTATCGTTAGGGGGGCTGATATGAAGCAACTAAAAACGCCTGTTTTGATCATCATTTACCAAATGATTTGTTATCTCTAGATGACAAAATAATAAAAAAAATGAAAAAGTCCCTTTCATACATCAAGATAATGAGATATTCAAGCCGTGATTCATTTGTGATTAAAACATTTGATGTCAGTTTCACGAAAAAAACATATCAGACATTAATGTTTTATCATCTTGAATTAATTTGATAACTTTCATGTTAAAAATATTAATAATTAACGCATTCGCTCTCGACTTCTACAGTTTATTTGAATATAATCCCAGGTAAGAAGAAGTATAATTATGTACTTCATGTATACTTGGTCAATGTAGTAAAAGTGTGCTATGTTCTGTGTACTTCAAAGACTCACTGTATTAATAATATATCATTAGTTTGAGTAAAAGTACAGTACATTACTATGCACTTAAATATACCTTAGTGTTTATGTAGTTTTGATCATGCTGTGCTTTTTAAAATGTACTTTTGTTTAACCTTATTTTAATCCACTTTTAAGTATTTTCCCCGAGATAAGGAATAAATATTTCAGATATTACAATCAGCACCATAAAAACATTAGAGAATACTATTTGATTATCTCAAAAAATGATGGTAAAATATAAGATTATTTAAAAAAAATCTAAATAAATAGCGTACTGTGTCATAATGTTATTATCCATTCTAAATATTCTCCAAATGATCCAGTCCAATAACGCCCCGACTTCCACAGTGACTTTGTATTTACGGACACACATCGAGGTTCATGTTTTATTTGAAGTAAGCTGCAGTTTTCTTTTGTTTGCTAGCAGCTGCGGTAGTTTGAGCTAAATGCTAACATCAGCATGCTAACTCACAATGACAATGCACAGCGAAGCCTGTTAGCATGCTAATTTAAGCATTTAGCAGTAAACCAGGCAGCAACGTCCGATTCTGAAAATCTGATTTTGTAGAATTTGGAATGACTTTCATGTTCACCTGAAAAAAAATGATAATGTTGATTAAAAGTCAATAAACTTAGGTGTGTTTTTGTACATTTTTAGTAGCATTAATTATATAAAAGTAGTATATTTAATACATTATTACACATTTGAGTACACTGGTCATGAGTATATTTGCTTTAAGTCTATTTCAGAGTACTTCTTCTTAACCTGGGAATTGAAGTCCATACTTGATATATCAGGCGAGTCCTCCGGTGGAACCTGTGCCTTGCTCAGAGGCACGTCAGAGGGTTTGGACCCTGTTTGCTTCCTCACAGAGAGTCACACGCTCATCCTCACTAAACCTCATTAATGTTCATGATTGTCAGCAGGCAGCTAATCTGAGCGTTAAACGGAACATTTGGCTTCCCGCTCTGATGAACTCTTCACCGGAGGGCGTTTGTCACGTTAACAGGGTTTACTCTGTGGCTGATTCATTACTGGCAAAATACAACATGCATAATTCAGCAGTAATCCCTGAACCGTTTGGGAGAGATAAGATGGTCACCTGCAGTTCAGAGAAGCACGACATTAATGGACAATATGAGGGAGAGAAATCTATAAATCAAATCTGTATGTAAAATACACAAAGTCCAGCTGAGGCTCATGGGATACATCATCACTTCTGCAGGTATTTGATATTAAACTAAAGTATTAAATGTAAATTAGAGCCAAAATGCAAACACAAAAATGTATTATTTCATTTAGAATCCTGTTGAGTCTGTGTGAATGTTTATCTAAATGAGTTATTTCTTATTAATGTTTTCTGTAGAATTGACATTTCACCTCTTTTGTACCTCCTAAGCTTCCGTAGTCCCGTCTTCTCCTCACAGTGTGGTTTTGCATTGCTGAGGGAAAGTTTTGTGGAAAAAAGCTTCGTTTTTTCTTTGCAACATGAACCGTTTATATTGATTATAGTCATATTGTTTGTGGTAATACGATGATGTCACACAGCTGTTTGGTGTCGTTCTGACTGTTAAAATTGAAGTTTGTAACCGTTTTTTATGAAGCCATTTGCATCACGCCAGGCCCCCCTGTGTCATGTGACCAATGTGTAGATATGAATTTTCCTTGTGTTAATAATATTATATTTATTATTTTATATATCTTTATTATTTATATTTTGCATGTTTAGGAGCAGCTGTGCAGGAAGTCACCTAATGGGTTTCATATTGTCTTCTGATGGAACAACAAATTATGTCAAATCTGTTGAGTAGTCTGACTTTGTATCTGCAGCGTTGACGTTGCTTCAGGATTCACACAACGTTCTGGTGAGAAACGCTGATGTAAACTTTGAAGAGGAAAAGGTCCAGACTATAGACAACACATTGTTCTTCATGCACTGGTCCAAATAGAGATTTTGTCGGTTTTTCAGACTCTATTGTCTATTTGTGTTTGTAGATTTCTCTTAAAGTCAGCAAACGTTACCATTAGATAATGCCTCATTTGCATATTTAAACATAACATTTCAGATTATCTGGTATCTGAGGATCTGATTTCAAACTTTGAATATAAAGGAGAATAAAGTAAAATGATTTATGTTCCTCTGGAGGAAAATCTTCTTCACTTTGTTCCGGTCGTGACCTTTTTATACCTTCAAGGCAAAGTTAACATTTCAGATTCTAAAATATAACGACACGTCATCATGCTCTTTGTCCTGTTTGAGAGGTGGAATAAAGATTACAGGTTTAAGAAACAAAGTATCTCATTAAATCTGTGTTGAATTGTGATGTGAGGAGAGGAAGAGAACGTAAACATGACAGAAGTAAGTGGAGAGTAACGTGTGTGTGTGTGTGTGTGTGTGTGTGTGTGTGTGTGTGTGTGAGTGTGTGTGTGTGTGTGAGTGTGTGTGCGTGTGCGTGAGTGTGTGTGTGTGTGTGTGTGTGTGTGTGTGTGTGTGCGTGAGTGTGTGTGTGTGAGTGTGTGTGTGCGGTGTGTGTGTGTGTGTGTGTGTGTGTGTGTGTGTGAGTGTGTGTGTGAGTGTGTGTGTGTGTGTGTGTGTGTGTGTGTGTGTGTGTGTGTGTGTGTGTGTGTGTGAGTGTGTGTGTGTGTGAGTGTGTGTGAGTGTGAGTGTGTGTGTGTGTGTGTGTGTGTGTGTGTGTGTGTGTGTGTGTGTGTGTGATAATGAGCTTCCTTGTTTCTGGTTTCGTCTGCAGCGTTTCTGTGCCGCCGGCTCCGTGCAGAGAGACAACCCTTCAGACTCAACGAGGATGAGCAAAGTCCAGCTCAGAGTTTATAGGACCGGCCGGCGTTGCGTAACGTCCTGCTCTTTGTCCTCTCTTTGTCCTCTCTTCGTCCTCTCTTTGTCTTTATTCACTGAGAGAAACATTTAAGATGTTCCTGCTGCTCTCTGGCTTTTTAATATAAATGTTTTTATTTGATCTAATTCAGAATCTTTTCTCCCAGAAGTCCATCAGAAATATAGTTATAATCTCCTCTCCATTCATTTTAGAACATCAGGAGGAAATGAAGCCTTTTTACATTTTGTTTCTCAAGATGAAGTAAAACTGAGAACGGTGCTGCTGAATTTTGAGCCTTTTAAATAAAATAAAGAATCGAACTAAAAACCATTTATTTTGAGAAAACACACTTCTGTCAAAGCGTTTCTTCTTAAAGTGACAGGACGGATCAATCCAGTAGAAGTTAATAACAAATCTGCTCACAACAGTCACATGACTTATTTTATCTTCGGTTCCTTCATCAGATCTGAAGGAAATTAAAAAGCAGCTCAAACATCTCCTCCATCGTCTCAGAGGAACCTGTGCTGATGGGAACAAGATGTACATTTGGTTTCCAATAAAAAAGATAAACCACGACCGGACTCATAACAACTTTACAGAAATGAACTGAAACTAAAACAATTTGTTTGTATTTTCATAGATTTATTAAAAAAACATGAGAACATGTAATATTTATTATGCAGTTTTTAGATGGATTACAGTTTATAATGTTATGCAAAATAATGTCATTTAGAGTTTTGGCACAAACTTGACTATTAAAGTCTGAATCCCGATTGGTTGACAGAAACCATGGCGACCAAAAGTCATAATAACTTCTAACCCCAAACATGAACTAAAACTGAACAACAGGCAGCGTTTTTGTTCTAATTAGATGAAAAGAACTTCATGAGAAAGTCTTTTATTTGTGCTTTCTGTGTTTATGTAAACTCATGTTTACAACGTTTACTGCAGTGACTGAAGGGAGGGAGAAGCCTCTGCTTCATGTCTTAAAGCTGCATTCTTTCGTGGGAAAACGCACGAAAGAATGAATGTTGTTGGTAAAGAGATTTAAAGTCATAATGGGATTCTTCTGGTTCAAGAAAAATAATTAAATCTGCATCAATAGAAAAAAATATGTTTTATTTGTTTGTTTTAATACTGAAATGATCTACATAACTCAATTAAATACTCAATAAAGTAATTTCTCAACATTCACTGACTCCAGCTTCTTCAATGCTTTTCTTTTTCTTTTTTGATAGAAAACTGAATATTTGGGTTGAAACAAACAATCGTTTAGAAGGCTTGAATTCTTATGGTTTTATCAAACTTAAACAAACAATTTTCACTATTTTCATCAAATCTTGTACCAAACGATGAACCAAGAAAATAATTGGCTACTAATTGGTTACTTGATCATATTTATCACTTTGTAGTTATAATAGTTAAATATGTACTTTAAGATGCTTTTTATTTGCTGAAACTCAGTTAAATTTGTTGAAATGATTTCAATATTTACGTCCCTGGACCCTGATTGGTTGAATGTGGCAGCTTTAGTCTTCAAAGTGGGACAACAGACACACTAGTGCACAGTCTGTCAGTGGTGAGGCAGAGCATGTGAACTTTAAATGTCTCTTTAAAGAAGAAGAAGACATTTAAGAGACGTTCCTCTCCATCTCCTCAGAGTCAGGCACACACTGCAGCTCCGAGGCCTCTGGCATGTAAACACTTCAAACATCCGAACCCCTGAACGCACCACAGCCTGCTGCCTGCCACATGTAAACACAGACCTGGTTCAATGTCAACACGAGTTACACAGTTTATTCTCCAAACATTGTTTTTTTAAGGTTGCATTGGCATTTTTTTAATATACATTCACTTACTCAAGCTCGAACATTTGACACATCAGCCAAACAGATAAGATGAATAACAATAATAACAATAATAACAATAATAACAATAATAACAATAACAATAACCAGCAGCAGCATCACTCAGAGACGCAGCTGATGGTTTTACGCACGCGTGATGCGTCCTCTCCTTCATGGTTCACACTTTTAAATGGTGATTAAAATACACACAATCCCTCTGATGCAAAGTCAAACACATGTGCAGAACGCCACGGAGAGATGAGATGCCTTCAGTAGTGTTCGGACTGCGTTGGAACGACGACCCTGCAGTGATGGATACACGCTGACGCTCCGGGAACACCTGTGGCACAAAGAGCAGCTTCCAGTGCTCCTCTCTGGACCCGGTCCACCAGACCCTGCAGAGATGGATCCTCACGCTGATGCTCCTCTCTGACCGGAACACAAAGACCAGCTTCCAGTGCTCCTCTCTGGACCGGTCCACCAGAGCATGCTCCTCTCTGGACCGGTCCACCAGAGGATGCTCCTCTCTGGACCCGTCCACCAGAGCATGCTCCTCTCTGGACCGGTCCAAAGAGGATGCTCCTCTCTGGACCGGTCCACCAGAGGATGCTCCTCTCTGGACCGGTCCACCAGAGCATGCTCCTCTCTGGACCGGTCCACAGAGCATGCTCCTCTCTGACCGGTCCACCAGAGCATGCTCCTCTCTGGACTTTGGACCGGTCCACAGAGGATGCTCCTCTGGACCGGTCCACAGAGGATGCTCCTCTGGACCGGTCCACAGAGGATGCTCCTCTCTGGACCGGTCCAAAGAGGATGCTCCTCTCTGGACCGGTCCACAGAGGATGCTCCTCTCTGGACCGGTCCAAAGAGGATGCTCCTCTCTGGACCCGTCCACAGAGGATGCTCCTCTCTGACTCTCTGCTTCACTTCTGCAGCCCGTCCGTGTCGCACTGGTCCGTCAGCAGCACCGACAGTCTGCAGTTGTCCGTCTCCACGGTGTTCAGCGGGATGACCACCTGCGTCGTCCGGCTCGGCTCTCACCGTCCCGGAGAACGGACGCAGGTGGCAGCCTGTGGAGCGGCCGGGGAGGAGATCCTCCAGAACAGGTCCTTCATCTTCTGGCGGAACTCGCGGCGCATGAGGCAGTACAGCACCGGGTTCAGGCAGCTGTTGGTGTGCGCCAGGCACACGGTCACCGGGTGCACGTAGGTGTGCACCATGTAGTACGTCCTGTCCCAGTTCACCACGTTGAACTTCACCAGCACCCCCACAGGGTGATGGCGTGGTTGGGCATCCAGCAGATGAAGAAGGAGAGGACCACGATGGTGACGGAGCGGGTGACCCGGGACCTGCGCCTCACCTGTCCTCTGCTCACCTGTCCGCTGCTCACCTGTCCGCTGCTCACCTGTCCTCTGCTCACCTGTCCGCTGCTCACCTGTCCGCCGCTCACCTGTCCGCCGCTCACCTGTCCGCTGCTCATGCTGTGCCGCCGCACGAGCGCAGCAGCAGCAGGTAGCAGGCGCTGACCGTCAGCATGGGCAGCACGAAGGCCAGCAGGATCTTCTGCAGGTGGTACAGGCCGAGCCACGCCTGCCCGTCCGGGAAGCCCAGCAGACACAGCCGCTCCCCGGCCACGCTGCGCACCGTGGAGAACAGGACTGTGGGCAGCGTGGCGGCCGTGGCGCTGACCCACAGCCCGGCGATGACCCACCGCACCGGCACCAGCCTCCTGCGGGGCCGGGCCTGCAGCGCCGAGGCCACGGCCCAGTAGCGCGTCACGCTCATGGCCGTGAGGAAGAACACGCTGGCGTACATGTTCATGACGGTGACGGACAGGACGATCTTACACATGGCGTCTCCGAACGGCCAGCTGAAGTCCAGCGCCGTGTCCACCGCCCAGAACGGCAGCGTGAGCACGAACTGGAAGTCCGTGACGGCCAGGTTGAGGATGAACAGGTTGATGCTGGAGCGCCGGGTGCGTCCGCGGCGCTGCCTCATGAGGAGGAACACCAGCAGGTTCCCCAGCAGCCCGGCGGCGCACACCACCGAGTACACGCACGAGACCAGGATGCTCAGCGCCGGGGAGCCGTCCGCCGGCACGGACAGGTCGGACAGGTCGGACAGGTCGGCCAGGCGCTCCTGGCCCGGGTCGGACCGGTTCCAGCTGGAGTTGGAGGTCCAGGGCTGCTCCATGGTGTCTGCTGACAGACTCACCTGCTGATCTCCCGCAGAGGACCGGCCCGCGCGGACAGGTGCGCACAGCTCGCGCTCATGCTGCTGAGCTCCTCGAGCTGCTTCTGCTCAGCCCCGTGCACGCGCAGCTCGCTTTATGTGCGGCGGGTGCACGAGGAGGCGCGTGCCCGACGGAGGGACTGGCGACGTCTCACAGATGTGGAACCACTGTGTGATGTTACACCAGAACAGGAACAGTTAAAGGAACGTTCTCCAAACACGTCTGCTGCTTCATAAGTAAGGGATAATGCCCGACGAGGTGTCCATTATCAGGAATTAATGGACGACGTGTTGGTTTAGTTGAACAAACCTCCGCTTCGCGTCGGACGGTTCACGCCTCCACGTCGTCCATTAATTCCTGATAATGGACACCTCGAAGGGCATTATCCCGCTTATACCACGGTCACTTACCAACGGTGACCAAATTAAGAGCATTAATTTATATTTTCATGCGTTTTACAATTCAAATATAAAGTTTTCCACAAAGCATAACTTTGTTTCCCTGGTTACGCCTGAGAGTCTGACTAATACCCGGAACCACCATTACACGCCCGTTGGGTTCTCATGCAACGGAAACGTTGTTCACTCCTCCAGTAATTAGGACGAACCATAGCTAGGACTTTAGAACGGGAGGTATTATAGTCCGCTCAGCTTTCATGGTCGAGGCTTGAATTGTAAACGGCTTTGACTGCGGTCCCGTTGTTATGGTTACTAATTTTAGAGACGATACGCCAGCTGCATTAATTGAGAACGGTAAACAGACAATTTGACGGAACTACTTGTCCAGGTGTCCGTATATCAGGAGTTAATGCACACCCTGCAGCCAATCAGAATCGAGTATTCCCGCAGACCGTGGTATAAAGAGTGTTAATGTTCACCAACACACCTGACTACAGGTAACCCTAACCCTAAACCTAACTGTTGGTTGTTTAGTTGTCTAAACCTAACTGTTGGTTGTGTTGTCTAAACCTAACTGTTGGTTTAGTTGTATAAACCTAACTGTTGGTTTTGTTGTTTAAACCTAACTGTTGGTTTTGTTGTCTAAACCTAACTGTTGGTTTTGTTGTCTAAACCTAACTGTTGGTTTGTTGCCAGGAAGAACAAAAACCCACACAGGGCAGGAAAGGATGGAGGCAAACGGGTGAAACAAAACTGTAGGAATTTGAATAACAATATATGGAACTGTCTCAGAAGGAAAACAAGTGGGAGGAGTAAACTCTCCTCTGATGAGGAATTGACGTTAACTTGCTCCCAGAAACACTTGGAAAACGATAAAGTGGACAATCAACATTTGTGTCGGTCGCTTTTTGAAACAAAACCGATCTTTCCTCCATGACACCGGGATACATTTCCCGTGTTCAACCAGAAGTCAACGTTGATTTATTTGTACTTATGTACTTCAGTTACGGCACTTCTGCAGTAATTGTTCCCTAAACTACGAGCTGTTCCTGAACCTAACTAAGTACTTTCCTGTGAAGACAGAAGTTTATTTTGAAAAGACTGTATTCATGTAACGAGCAGAAATGTACATGTTGCTTTACACGGATATCATACGGACCTTTGTGTGAAGATACGTTAAGTAACTTAATAAAACTATACACTGCAACTCAGGATATGATTTGAAGAAAATACGGAGATCATCAGTCAAATACAGCCCCCCCCCAAACAAATTGCCTTTTTATAGTTTATTTGTTGCTAAAAACACTCAAATTTAACAAACTAAAAAATACCAGTTAAAGAACTCGTCAAAATAAAATTTTTGAGGACCATCTTAAAAAAGAGATGGTTCACTTTAGGAATAATATAAAAACCTTCTCTGCTTGTTTGAAAACCCCCAAAATACACCTCATAGTGCTAAGTCACAAAATGTCAGTGAGTGGGAAGCCAGTGAGGGATCGAGCCCTTGTTGCTTCACACCTCTAAAACACATTCTTAAGATCACCAGAGCACTGATACCGGGTTTGTTTTCCTGCTGCACGTCCACACAGTTAACGGTCACATTGTCCGTTAACGAAGCCGTCACGCGTTTGCTTATTAAATGAGTTTGTCCTCTTCTCTCCGGGTCAAACACGAAGCTGAGTCTTTATTAAAGTAATAAAGTAATAAAACAATAAAGAGTCTGAAGTGATTTGAACAAAGGTCACTGAATGTCAACATCTTCACTTTGATTTGTTTCTTTGCATGAAAGATGAAGACTAAACACAGAATCTTAACTTAAAGTGACAGTGAGGAGCTTTTATCTGGTCCTGATCCAGTCTCAGTTTAGTCCTGATCCTCTAGAGACCTCCATCAGTAAACCAGACCATCAGAGAGAAGATCGTCTGTTTCTATAAAGTTATTCTTAAAGCTCGTCATCGGAGCCACCGGGTCGGGTTCTGGGTCCACCTAATGAGTCGGCGTTTTTTAGACAGAACAAATGACTTTCATTGGTTCACAAAAAATCTCCACAGGCCCCTTTAACTTTGTCTAATAGTTTATCTGCACTTAAATCTTCTTCCCGTTCCTGTAACTATGACCTCTTCCTCATATTTCTGTCTAAATGTGATGTGAAGGTTAAGCTTGGAGAGATAAAAAGATCTTTTCAGATCTGCAGCAGAAATCACAGACTGGAGCCTGTTCGGGGTTAATCCTGTTATTCATTAAATCAACACTGTGGAGCAGCTCCAGGTTTGAGCTTTTTGTTTCGTGTTCATCTCGATGTTTCTCTGATTTCATGATATTCTGAGCCGGCGTCTGGGATCAGAAACGGCTGAGTCGTCCCGTCGTGTCTTTGGAGCGGATGAAGTTGACTGAGCAGAAGGAATAAATAAAGAATATTTGTGTAGTTGGAAGAGAAATACAATAAACAACAGATCCAGAGACCCTCAGAGGAAAGAAAAGCTTCAGACAGGAAGAGGTTGTGATGTTTGTTCGTCTTTACACCAAAACTCTTCATTTACTGACGGCGCCTCAGAGACAACCGGCAGATTCTACATGATGTAAACAGGAAATGAAACATTTCTTCAAGTTCTTAATCATTTATTTCACATATATTCATATTGTAATGGATCAGCAGGGAAAAGGCTTTAACAACAGAGCCAGAGTCAGAGACAGAAGGTGTAAGTCAGAGTTCAGGTTTAAACTGATCAGACTGAGAGGAAGAAGATCAGGGAGGATGGAAGGTTAAAGCAGAGACACAGTAGAGAGACTCACTAAGAGCTAATGAGTTAACGAGTTAATGAGCCGGAGTGTTTTATGCTGCAGGGCTGACGAGGGAAAGTGGGAACAGGTGTGCAGGTGAGCGTTGGAGGTCAGGTGGTTTACAGGTGAGTTATGAATGTGGAAGGAAAAGGTCCCAAACCAAAGTCCCCCTGAAGACTAAAACCCTGAACCCTCAGAGACTGAACTGACTTTACCTGTTAGATGTTGAACATGTTATGTTCAGGTGTGGGTATTTATTTTTATTTTTTTTACTCTTCCAGGCTCTTTCCTCACGAGATGAGAGGTAAATGTCAAATGATCAATGACCTTGTTTATGTCAAAACAGCTTCAATAACAAAACTAAAAGAAAATGTGTCATATGTCATCTACAAACTTTAATCCTTAAAGCTTCTGTCTAAATGTGACATTCAATGCTGAACACACATGTTAACTTATTTATGTCTTTGGCTTCCACTGTTCTTCACACACACACACACACACACACAAACGATCACATGAAACGATCACATCCTCCGGGCGGCGATGAAAAAAAGTCAATGAAAATTCAATTTGTTGAACTTTGACCTGAGCTGTTGACACCTGCTTCAACTGAAACATGGAAGTAAAAAACCTCTGGACTCCATCCATCCTCCAACAGGCTCAGCAGGGATTCCAGACGGACCCATCATTAGCAAAGTTTTCCAGCTCCTCCTGATAAACCCCCGAGGCGTTTACAGACCGGATATATAATTGCTCCAATATGGACTTCATGAACTGAGAGACTGGAATAGTGTGTCTAAAGAGAGAGAGATTGGTTCTGACCTGCATCAAAGGTCCCAAGGCTGGAATCGAACCGGGGATTTTAACATGTGCATGTAACCACAAAGGCGCTCCGTAGAGTAGAACCTCTGACCTTCCTTTTTTCTGCTGATTTGGACGAACACATGTTGGACTGTGAAGTTACACTTGCAACGTTTTTCCTGAAACTGAAAGTGTTGTTTTGCACGTAACCACATCATGCCCTCACAAGAGGTCGAGGTCATTTCACGTTTGGACCAATCAGAAAGGATCAGATCTGCCAACATGAAAGTGAATATCTGAACCGGGACAAACGGAGAGCAGCCGATCTGAGCACCAATGAGCAGCGCAGTTTAAAAGTGTTAGAGTGGCGTCTCAAACACCGGTCATCTCCGCGGTGTGTGTTCAGAGAGACGTATAGAATCAGAGTAGTTGGTCCCAGAGGGATTTAACCCGACTCTGTCTTCCTCTGCTGTTTCAGCTTGTTAACCAGAACCTCAGTCCTCTCTGCTTTAACTGACTGTGGTTCTGTTCTGTCCCCAAAAAGAGAAAGTTTTATTTTTATTTATATTTTTAATTTAATCTTTATTTGAACAGGAGGATCTGGGAATCAAGGTCCTGGTAGATATCTTTTATTTATTCAGTAAATAACAGTCTACATTAAATGAATGGAGGAGAAGTTAATCATTTCATTTCAGACCTAAAGTCTTAAAGCTGCATTCTCTCTCCTGTCCACCAGGGGGCGACTCCTCTGGTTGTATAGAAGTCTATGAGAAAATGACTCTACTTCTCTCTTGATTTATTCCCTCAGTAAACATTGTAAACATGAGTTTATGGTCTCAATCTCTAGTTTCAAGTCTTCTTCAATACAGCATGATGTTCATTTAGTAAATGATGCTCCATTTAGAGTCAAACAGACCATAAAGCAGGGGATGCTTTAGGGCGGGGCTACACACTGATTGACAGGTCCACACCAGAGACGTATACGGCGTCTCTACGTCACTCCTCCTCAGTCCATATATGGTCACTTCCTGTTCACTGGTTGCAAAAAAAACCAAGATGGCGACGCTGAAATTGCCGAACTCAAGGCATCAGTCCACAAACTAATGGGTGACGTCATGATGACTAATTCCACTTGTTATATACAGTCTATAGTCGCAACCTTCCCCCTAAGCATCTTGGGTAAATTGATGATAGCGCAACATCTGAACTGCCCCTAAAGTGTCTCAGCAGCTGAAACCAAACTGAGGGTCAAAAGACTTTAAGAGCCCTTTCACCAGAAACGGTGCAATCTGTATGAATGATTGTAGCTGCTGATAGTTTGAGGAGGCAGTAGAAAACGTAGGCAGTTCCTGTAATATGAAATATTATATACATAAAGAGAAATGCATCAATGCTCCATTCTGCAGTCGTAAACTGCAAAGATGAGTGAAGAAACCTGAATCAGCCTGGTGAACTGAATCTAATCTATCAAAGAAGATGAAGTTCCATTCATTTATAAAATATCACCATAATTGATTGCTCATAGAAAAATAGCATTTGTTTCTATAATAGAGACATAACTTCACCCTGAGCACCAAATTCATGTTCATTCATCCAGTTCTTTGTTTACAATTTGATCAAGTATTGTTCTCAGAAAAAGGAAGATTAGAAATCGGTCTATATTTATTGAATACAGATAAATGTAGATGTTTTGGGGATTTCAGCCCGCTGGAGAGAAGCAGGGAGAATTTCAGCCTGCAGGCGGATATTCATAATATTTTCAATGTTATTCATAAATCATTATAAGACAGGTTTGCACAGTTTGTAGTGAAAGAAGAATAAAGACTTTAGGAGCTAAATGACTTCCTCCAGATCTTTGAGAATGTAAACACAGAGCACATGATCATAGATTGGTGTTCAGTTGACGTGATGATAGATGCATCACTGTAAGAAATTAATATATTACTTTTAATATGAGAGATTTTTTCCAAGCAAATTAATCACATTAGGTCATAGAGAGAAATTCATGGGGGTAGATTTTAAGGGGATTAATACATGTTAGTTGAGGATATAAGAAAAAGGCATTATTCAGATAATTGTTTATAAATACATAAAGTCACCTTTTTCTGTTAGAGCAGCTATCACCAGCTGAAGCTACTTCCTGTCTCCACACAGGTATTCTCCAGGGTTGGTCATGATGCTACCAGAGGAAGCTAATGGGGTCAACAAAGGAGATAAAGACAGAACAACCCATGAGAGGCAACATTATGTTTTCTACTTTTCTCATTATAAGAAAAATAACATAAACTCTGCTTCATGCCGACAATCTTCTCACTGCTTTTTCAAATTATTTCATCCAAATGAGGAAAACTGAGCTACATTGGAGCCGCCACCATTTCCACTAAAGTGTGAGGTACCAGATAAATGCTTTATTATTCAAACATGCTCACATTATTATCATCCCTCATTCAGCTCTCAGAAACTTGATATTGGATTTCTGCCGACAGAGTACCAATGGAAGACTTATAACAGAGAGGGACAATGAAGTCTCTCAGGGGAGTCTGTAGAAGAGGGACTGCTCTGCTGCAGGAGGAGGAGGAGGAGGAGGAGGAGGAGGAGGAGGAGCTCTGACTGCAGGTTGAAGGCTGCAGAGAAGCCGGATCTGGGTCTGTCCACGGTGGACAAAGACCAGAAACCAAGATGGCGTCGGCCAAATTCTAAAGTACGCAAGTTACCAGACGAATAGATGAACTCTGGCTTTGTGTTTCATGTGGAGAACAAACAGTGGTCTTCTAGAAGAAAGATCAGTTTTGTTTGATCCATCCACCTCTCCTCTGGTCCATGATTACATAAATAACATACACATTTATTTTGTGGAATATCTAAGAACTACAACGCATCATTTTTCGTGGGTCTAGCTACGACCGCTGATTAAGAACAGCCTGTTCTTTAATAGCCCTTTAGATTCATCTTGACCCCGAGGCTGGAAACCATTAAAGAGCTCGTTGGAAAACCTGCACTTCTCCGTTAACATGAATTAACAAAGTGCTGCCTCTGAATGTAGAAACTCTCTCATGCTTCACCGTCTGTTTCTAAACCCGTTCTTTGGCTCTGTTGGATTCATTGAGTCCTGACTGTCTCTGCTTGTATCCTCCACATCGTTGGAGCACGCTCCCTCTGTGCTCAAACCAAACTACACGTCCTGAACTCTGCTGCAGAAGCAACATATTTGAACTGGAGGTGAAATCTCCTCTGCACCCCCGAGGTTACAGCTAATGGTCTCCATGTTGAGACAGAGCTGTGGTTTAGAAAACATCCGCTACATCGGTTGTTTGCTTCGGCCCGGTCGCCTCCATGTTCCTGAAAATACCTTCAAAACCTTGTGGCAGAATTCTTTTTACTATAACGCTGCTCCGCTCCGAGGATTCAGCTTCTGTAAGCTGTGTCATGGTGGTGCAGTGGAGAGCTGGGTAATGAAGCTCAGAGACGACCCGGATGAACCTTTAAGATGTTAACGACATAAAAACAGGTATCTGTAATTAGAGTCCAGCTCATGAGGTTGATTTACAACAATAAAAGAAAAGCTCTCAGTACAGATGCAAACATTATTAGGTATTATTAACTAGAATAATAATAATTATCGGGCTGCACGGTGGTGTAGTGGTTAGCACTGTCGCCTCACAGCAAGAGGGTCCCGGGTTCAATTCCCGGGCTGGACAACCTTCTGTGTGGAGTTTGCATGTTCTCCCGTGTCAGCGTGGGTTCTCTCCGGGTTCTCCGGCTTCCTCCCACAGTCCAAAGACATGCAGCTTAGGTTAACTGAAGACTCTACATTGCCCGTAGGTGTGGATGTGAGTGTGAATGGTTGTTTGTCTCTATGTGTAGCCCTGTGACAGACTGGAGACCTGTCCAGGTGAACCCTGTCCAGGTGAACCCTGTCTTCACCCATTGACAGCTGAGATCGGCTCCAGCACCCCCGCGACCCTTAACTGGATAAGCAGGTTACTGAAAATGAATGAATAATAATTATAATATAATAATATTATTACCTTTACTCATATGTTCTACATTTTACTTTTCATTGATCAACATTTTAGTCAACGTACCTTTTTAAAAAAGATGGAGATCTTTTTAAACTGCAGTTCTTTACTCTGAAAGTTAAACAAATCTGTTTGGAGCAGTCTGAGCTGCAAACTGTAGGAGTCCATCTACAAACAGATGTTTCAGGGTTGAGACTTGTTCAACAGCCAGGAATAACATCCGGAACAGAAAGAGAAAGAGTAGCTGAATAACTTTGTTTATCAGTGGACGCTCTGACTCCTCAAACACAGCTGTGATCAGGACTGATGCTTTACAATAACAATTAGTGTCATCAGTTCCGCCTGTGTAATAAAACGTGTTCAAATCAGCAAGAATTATAAAAAAAAGTAAATAACATAAAGATAAAAGTCAAATAAAGAACATAAATCCGTCAAAACACCCGGAGAACTTTTTGTCTCTGGTTTGAAAAATTCAGGAGGAGAAGTTTGTTGAGCAAAGGCACCTTTAAGAAGTCAGAAGTCTTTGGTTCACACTGAGGAATGACTGAATGAACCACGGCCGTCCAACAGGGCCGCTGTGAAAACGGCTGATGTGATGACTCAGCAGAAGCTGGAGGTGATGCAGCGAAGCTCCGCTCTGACCGGACGAAGTTCACAAAGAACTCAGCTCTCTCTTCATAATGCAGACTGTTTTCAGGATTGATGGACTCATCACTTTGTCTGTTAAATGATAGGAAGCTGTGAATATATTTTTTTCCTGCTTTCTGACATTTCATGAACAAAATAATGAATTGTTTATTTGAATAAGCCACAGATCAATCAATAAAGAAACTAATTAAAGAAAAGCATTCAATCTTCATGTTTGCAGTAGTTCATGTGTCAGTGAGTGTCCTCACAAGTATGGAAGTTAAACACGTGTGCACCTGTAGATGTACGATGTGCTGAGATGCTTCTCACACACCACGTTTCCATGACAACGACCGTCTGCTCAGTTTGCTCCTGATGAGTAAACAATATTTATTTATACGAGAATAAAAATAACCTGTTTCTACATTGATGTTGATCTCCGTTTGACCTTCTCCTTCATCAAAACGTTGAAGGAGAAAGTTCAATCTTCAGACGGATGCAGAGATCACTGTCGGCTGGTTATCTTCTGATGCACAGCACTCGTTAAGGACTGAAAGTAAGAATATTTTACTATTGTTTCTAGAATAAAAAATGCATAAATACTAGTGGTGTGATGGCCAGTTGTCAAACCGTTAACGTTAACCATCACAGTGTGAAATCAAGTTTTACTGACAATCTTTATACTCCAATATTCTTTTTTATATAAAGGATAACATTTCGTGACTATTTAATGACCTGCTATGATTCTGGGCTGGAAGGAAAACCAGCCGTCCACCAGCGGACCGTGCTGCCACTTAAGTTTCTTCAATTTAGTGAAAATGTGAACGACATTGAAGTGTCTGCTGCTGCACTTCTGTTGTATTCAGGTTCCTCTGATGTGCAGGAGTGCTTTCTATTCATTTCTAAATAAGTGTGACCATCAGAGGTCACATCCTCTCTCACTCACTTCTGTTCTCCTTCTGTTATTCAGAAGTCTCCTGTTTCATCACAGTGCCGCTCTGCTGTGAGGATCTACAATCCTGTCTTCATTAGGACCATCAGAGCTGAGCCTCTGGAGGGAGAACCGCTCCGACACTTCATTGATTTCTCATTCATCCAGGACGGAGACAGCAGGACAACAGGTCGATCAGAGAACACAGAGAAAAGGCTGTTAGAAGTATTTCAGCTCTGCTCTTTTCTGGTGCAGGAGAAGTTATTCATACTTTATATTTTTATTTCAAACTGATGTGTCTCTCTGTTCTCCTGCCAAAACCTCAGCGGCCTGCAGGCTTTTTAAACTGGAGCTCCGAGCAGAGATCAGATGAGTCTGCCAGACGATTTATTTGAAATGAGTCCATCGGATCGTTAAACTCTCACTGATCACTGAGCTTTAATCAGACCACTGATTAACACTCAGTGCTCTCGTCCTCTCCTGGTCGTACCGTGTGATATGTATCTTCAGTATCTTCTCATAGAATCACCTCACCAGAGCTTCAGGGCCTTTTCATCTTGTATAATTGTTGCATGTGCTCCTCCGGCTCGTTTCTGTTGGAGCGCTGCAACGTGTCCTCATACAAGAGTTTGAAAAGTTACAGGAAACTCAGTTAAGTTTAGGCATCAAAACTATTTAGTTATGTTTAAGAAAAGATAGTTGTTTGGGGTAAAATAACTTGTTCCATGATAAATAAATCAACGTTAACTTCTGGTTCCACACGGGGAACAAACAGCTGTGTCCCGGAGGAAAGATCAGTCTATGCAGTGTTTTCTTTTTGTCATTCATAGTTAATATCATTTTTCTTGCAATGTATATGAAATAAAGTATGCGTCACAGTCTACTGTTTCTAAACCCGTTCTTTGGCTCTGTTGGATTCATTCAGTCGTGTCTCTGCTTGTTTCCTCCACATCGTATCTCCTCTACATGAGGTCTGTTATTGAGGCCAAAAGAAAAGCATCACCTTCGTTGTCCATTCTGATGTCTGAGAGTAGAAACTAATCCATTCTGCTGTCTGACTATGAATGAAATGAATTACTTAATTCATTTGTAAATAAACCAGCGCTCATTAAACAAACTAAATGTCCAGTGAGCATCTAGACTGCAACTAGAAACCAAAGTCCTGATGCATCTGAATGGAAGACGTGACACCTCTGATGGGTTCATGACTCTAAATGGACAATAATTTACTAAATGAACATCATGCTGTATTGAAGAAGACTGGAAACTAGAGATTGAGACCATAAACTCATGTTTACAATGTTTACTGAGGGAATAAATCAAGAGAGAATCCGTTGCTGCCTGGTTCCTGGTGACAGGAGGAGATTTAAAGTGGAATGTCACCTCTTGCTAACGTGCAACCATCCCCATCCATCCCCTGGGAGCAGAGAGAGTCCAGCAGCAGAATACGCTGTTCTGGTCGATTCATTGATCCTTTATCTGATCTAGATCAGTAGCCTCCATCAGGGCGGAGCTACGATGCAATAAGGCCACTCAAGACAAAGCATGTAAAAAAGCAGCTGGCTATTGATCGATGTGTATTTCATTTAAAGTGAACTGTATTGATGAATCCATGGCTCTGTCCATGGTGCTGAAGTAGCAGCTGATTTATGTTCTGGAACGCAGACTGTCCTATCACAGCGCAGCATGGTCCAGCTCCGCTCCACAGACTCTCATCACTGGTTCCAGATGTTCTTCATGTTCAGGCTGGTTTAGTGGATTTGGAGCTCATCATTGTTTAAGGTTGTGTAATAGTGATAGACTTTCCCCGGAGAGGTTGAAGGAGATATACGTTTCTAGAACATTAGTGGAGCTAACGTTAGCAGAGAACCGGGTCAATCCCCCAAATAAAAATAACAAGTCATCTGCATATCGCATCACACCTGCAAGACACTTGTTCTTTAGACAGAGCGAACTTGTCAAGTGAACTTTCTTAATTGTCTTTCTGGGCTTAGTTGTTTTTAGATCAGAGGGTCGATTGGGTTCTGACTGCGAGTGGAGGCGATCTGGTTCTGTTTGTTTTGACCCGCATCTTAGTGCCAACAAACTAAGACCTGAACTGAACCTTATTTCCAAACAACTGGTCCAAACAGGCTATGTGAGAACTCTTACTGATTGGAAAAAATGACATTTGCCCTCTGAGTTCTTGTTTTACTCTTAAAAAATACATTAACAGTCATAGCTGAAAGGTGTTTTTACTCCCTCTGTTCCCGCTGTCTGAATCTGCTGTGAATCAAAAGTACAGACGACCCCTTCGGCCGTGTTCAGACATATGATTCAACGAACAACAGTGATATGGTTCACCAGTAAAACAATTGTTCGGGTTTAGAGTGTAAGTGTAACTGAATGAAACTTGTCAGTTTAATGATCTTTTGCTGTTTTTCTCCTCTGCTGTTCCTGACTTGACATTTGGGATAAAAGAAGAAAAAGAAACTGCTCCTTGTCCGAAAAATCTTTTAAACACAAAGATCTGTGAGTCAAACCGGATTTCCTGCAGCGTCTGTCCATATACCCCCCCCCCCCTGTAGGTTGTTTTTACACAGCGCTGTTTTCAGCCTGATGCCTGAAAATAAAGTGAAACATCCTTTACTTTGATCTGGCGTTCCACCGCCCCGATCTGAAAGATTTCCAGCGTAGCACAATGGGAAACTCTGCAAAAACAGCCTCCCTGTTTCATTCCTGAAACAAACTTCTTGAAAAAATTTGTGAGTATCCTAAAACATGATATTCAAGTCTTTGATAACGTTTGAAAACAGGAGTGTTTCCCTGTCTTTTCTTCTGGGCATGCATCTCTACTACAGCCTTGTAAACTGATTGTTAGTTGATTTGGGTTCAAACACAGAGCTGACTGTTAACAGGAAAGAGGCTCTGTGTCACGAAATGCTGTACAAACCCAGATTAATGTCCTCCATCCATCCATCCATTTTCCGTAACCTGCTTATCCAGAGAAGGGTCGCAGGGGTGCTATCAACATATTACATCTTAATTGGAAAATGCCACATCCAGAATTAGTCCTTATTCAGAGTATCCAAATGGAGTATTTTATTTATATTATGTGAGATTAATTACACAGTTCAGGACAGGAGGGTTCAGCACAACATCATTGGTGCCCATCTACCGATCATCAGTGATATTGGTGACAAGAGGAGCCTGCAAAGAGCCAAAAGGATATTAAAAGACAAAACTCACCCAGCCACATCCTGTTCCTACAAAGTATCGTTACAGTTAGTGAAATAGTCGCAAAATACAATCTATTGGTTTGTGTACCCGGACATGAATTGTCAGATTTTTTCGTGTCCGATAACGCAACTTTCTTTTTCGGGACGACATTACGATAAAAACCAACAGTTAGGTTTAGACAACAAAACCAACAGTTAGGTTTAGACAACAAAACCAACAGTTAGGTTTAGACAACTAAACCAACAGTTAGGTTTAGACAACAAAACCAACAGTTAGGTTTAGACAACATTAGTCAATGTGTGTCCGTATACTGTTTTACCTTTTCACCCCTCCGTGTTGTCATGGATACAGACGTATCAGCTGCCGTAACACCAGACTCCAGAGCAGCATATTTCTTTCTCTTATGTATGTTATTTCATTTTAAAACTCCCATTTCGTTGTGCAGCCTCTCTGTTTACAGCTATATAAATTAAACTTTGCGCTCTTGCCGTCTCTCACTTTTTGAATATTTCATGTGCAGTACAGTTGTTACATTACATTACATTACATTACAGTCATTTAGCAGACACTTTTATCCAAAGTTTGTTGGATAAAGTATTGTTATTGACTTCTTGATTATTCCCTGCTGTTTGTAGGCATTGTATCCAGCTGCAGCAGAGGTGCATACAGAGGACAGAGGCAGGTATCTGCTTCGTTTCCTACGGTTCGATCAGAATAAATGGAAATAATGACAGGACAGGACATTTTCCATTAGTCTCTGTGTGGAGAGCGCAGACAGCCTCTCATCCACTCAAACTGATGACAATAATGTCCAGTCTGGACTTTTAAGTGAGCGTGTTCTCCCATAACATCTTCACTGGATTGAACACAAATAATGCAGCAATGTTTCCAAGAAAACATGTTCATATACAGTAGTATTAATACATGTAACAGCAACATTATGGACAAAATGTATTATTATTTATGTTTTTTTGCTATTTGAAGGTACCTGTATTCTGTACTTTAGAGCAAAGCTGAAAGAATCCTCATACGGTTTGTAAACAGAATGTATATAAGAAGTAGATGTAGACACTGGGGCTGCCAATTAAAACACACAGCATAAAGTCTGACAAAATAATAAACCGTGTCACAGACGAGGGACTGCGACATTATATCTGCACTCATCCTACTTTGTACTTCGACTGCTGCACATTCCTTTTCCTCAGGATGAATAAAGTCGTATCTTATGTCATCTTTCAACTTATAAAGAAGCAATGCACGGATAGAAGAGAAGAGAAGAAACCTCAGGGTTTACAGGCAGTTTGCTGTTATTTTATGGTGAGAAATGTGTAAAACAAACTTATTTGTTTTCTGTTTATTTTTAGGGAAAGCTGGGAAGCTTCTAAATGCACAGAAAATTGTTAATAATCAATTCTGTTGCGAACAGTCGCGCCTGGTTGAGGAAAAATAATGAAGTGAAATTGAACCCAATGAAGCCCGAAGGAATGAAGCTCTCTGTCTGGTTCTGAAGCTCCGAGGTCGAGTCACATGGAACAACATGTGAGAAACATGATTTTGATTATATTGAGTCTGAGTGACAGAAGCTACAGGAAGTTTATGCATCGAGGCCGACATACAGAGAACATACAGCTTCAGATAACCTGACCCAGTTTCTGAACAAGGAGAAGAAGAAGGCAACAGATGATGATGATGATGATGATGACGATGGCGGCGGCCTCGTTATTCTGGAGGAAACAGAGAGGGAACGACGGAATACGACTCTGCTGGTCTGTCATCTCCACGTGATGCCTGATGGATGTCTGCTCAGTCTGAAACAGAGTCGAGGGTGCTTCACCACTTCAGTCTCATCGTCACGTTGTCGCCTGAACGCAGCGTGTTATCAGCGGCGCCAAGCCATTTCCCCCGAGGGAGCAGATAGCGTTCAGCACACGACTCACATTCACTCCACTAACCAGCGATGCAGAGTTCATGTAAACCATCGAGCGTTTATTCTCGGCAGTGATGAATTAAAACAAAAATGAGGGAAGAGAGGGGGAATACTGTTCGCTCCACGTTGAGATCTGCAGCCGAGATTGAAGAGCACATGTGTTCCAATTAAAACGGGAATTAAAGAAGGGCTGCGAAAGCTAAAAATAGTTTTAATTTAAACTTGAGAATTACTTAAATAAACTCATACATCATAGATAAAAAACTTTGATCAGTGAAAGTGTAAAAGCTCTGTTTGCATCACACTTTGACTTTATTACATTAAGCTGCCTTCAGCAAATCACACCAGTGTCAACTCTACTCCTTACAGGAATACAGGCTTTTCAAAATAAACTTCACCTCCTCAGGTAAACATCTCCTCAGAAAAGTACAAGAAAATATCCTCTGTTTGGTTAGTATAACTACATAATTGCAGTAAATAAATCAACATTGACTTCTGGATTCACACCACAGTCTGCTCTCTGAAAGATCAGTTTCTTTAGCAGCTTTAAACAATAACACAAGATACACATCATATAACAGAGGATTACATCTTAAAAATAAAAAACCAGGACTAAGAGAATACAGTTCTGCTCGTGGCTCTTTGAGTCTGGAATTAGCTGCTTTGAGCTAAATGCTAAGAGCACAAAGGTGTTTGTTTCCTCATAACTCAGGACACAAAGTCGAGAAGTGCGTCCTTATGAAGGATGTAAGAAAAATGGAAGACAGATTAGAATAAATGAGTTTTTGATCAGACCGTCACTGATTCAAATCAGCAGCCAGCATTTGCAGCTCTACCAACGAAGAAGAATCCGCCGTAAATCGAAGATATCCCACGAAACCTTTACCCAAACAACAATCTTTAAGTATTTCACCATCTTTTCCTAAACCTAACTAAGTATTTCTGTTGCCTAAAGCTAACTAAGCTGTTTCCTAAACGGAAGTTTATTTTGAAAATACCTTATTTATGTTATAAGTGGAAATGAACACGTGTTGCTGGACTTTAGTAGGAAAACACACAAAAAAAGAGGAGTACATTTTAGTCAGATATCGTACAAACTGCTGTATGAGGAAACGTTGTTCAAAGAGCCAGCTAGTGATCATTTCACTCAGTCAGTCAGTCAGTTCTGGTTTTGTTTTATTATTTATTACAG
>NW_026551821.1:0-1303 GCF_027596085.1 Anoplopoma fimbria | reverse complement strand
ACTCTCTGCTGCTGTAATCCTGTAAATGTCCCCACTTATCTTATCTTATCTTATCTTATCTTATCTTATCTTATCTTATCTTATCTTATCTTATCTTATCTTATAACAGAAATACTGGACTCCTTCCTCTACGTCAGTGTGCTTTTATTCAGCTCAGGTTGGCATTTTGTTTCCTTCACACTGAATATATTCTGCTCTGGAATCTGCAGTTTGAGTTCCACATGTGTCTGAAGGATGTGACAGCTCTCATCTCTCTCTGTTCCTATTACAAAAAGGACACAAACTAAACACTGGAAACAGTATTGGCCGAAGCACAGTTAATATTAATAAGGGGTTAAAAGTGAGTTGGTGGTGATCAAATAACTCAATCTGCTGTAAACAGACACAAAACAGACAGCTCCACACGAGTTCATCGATGGTCTAATGTCATTCTTATCATTTAAATAGTATAACTGAAGTTGCATTTGCAAATTTGATATTCAAAGTAAAGCATCAATTTATAAGCGAATAAATACAATTAATTATTCCATTGATTTGGCACAATTACGTACGAGCAGAGGGAGTCAGATCAAGAGTTAAGAGTCAGATTAGATATAAATAGGACTATAGAAATATATATGATATGAATATAATAAAGTATATATGATATGAATAGAATAAAGTATATATATGATATGAATATAATAAAGTGTATATATGATATAATAAAGTATATATAAAGAATGTAATAAAGTATTATGATATGAATATAAAGTATATATATGATATGAATATAATAAAATATAATATATATGATATGAATATATAAAATGATATATATATATGATATAATGTAATATAATAATATGAATAGTATATATATATATGATATGAATATAATAAAGTATATATATGATATGAATGTAATAAATATATATGTATGAATATAATAAAGTAATATATATGATGTAATAAAGTATATATATGATATGAATATAATATATATATGAATATAAATAAAGTAATATATGATATGAATATAAAGTATATATATATATATATGATATGAATAGAATAAAGTATATATATGATATATAATATAGATATGAATAATAAAGTATATGTATGATATGAATAGAATAAAGTATATATGATATGTATTATATATATAATATGAATAATAAATATATATATGATATGAATAGAATAAAGTATATATATATGATATGAATATAATAAAGTATATATATGATATGAATGTAATAAAGTATATATATGATATGAATATAATAAAGTATATATATATATATATATATATATATAT
>NW_026551820.1:0-959 GCF_027596085.1 Anoplopoma fimbria | reverse complement strand
GTCAGTGTGCTTTTATTCAGCTCAGGTTGGCATTTTGTTTCCTTCACACTGAATATATTCTGCTCTGGAATCCTTCATGTTTGAGTTCCACATGTGTCTGAAGGATGTGACAGCGCTCATCTCTCTCTGTTCCTGTTACAAAGGACACAAACTAAACACTGGAAACAGTTGTGAAGCATATGGCCGAGCTTAACAGTTAATATTAATAAGGGGTTAAAAGTGAGTTAATTGGTGATCAAATAACTCAATCTGCTGTAGCAAACAGAGCAGAGGATTCATCGATGGTCTAATGTCATTTCTTATCATTTAAATAGTATAACTGAAGTTGCATTTACTAAATTTGATATTCAAAGTAGAAGGCATCAATTTATAAGCAGATAAATACAATTAATTATTCCATTGATTTGGCAATTACGCACGAGCAGAGGAGAGTCAGATCAAGAGTTAAGAGTCAGATTAGATATAAATAAAGTATATATATGATATGAATGGAATAAAGTATATATATGATATGAATGTAATAAAGTATATATATGATATGAATGTAATAAAGTATATATGATATGAATATAATAAAGTATATATATGATATGAATATAATAAAGTGATATATATGATATGAATATAATAAAGTATATATATGATATGAATATAATGGAAAGTATATATATATGATATGAATATAAAGTATATATATGATATGAATATAATAAAGTATATATATGATATGAATATAATAAAAGTATATGATATGATATGAATATAATAAAGTATATATATGATATGAATATAATAAAGTATATATATGATATGAATATAATAAAGTATATATATGATATGAATATAATAAAGTATATATATGATATGAATAGTAATAAAGTATATATATGATATGAATAGTAATAAAGTATATATATGAATATGAATATAGTATATATAAGTATATGTAATAAAGTATA
>NW_026551819.1:0-2714 GCF_027596085.1 Anoplopoma fimbria | reverse complement strand
TGAGGATATTTTTCTAAAGTGAGGATATTTTTCAAAATTGTGATATTTTTCAAAAGGATATTTTTCAAAATTGAGGATATTTTTCAAAAGTGAGGATATTTTTCAAAATGAGGATATTTTAATAAAGTGAGGATATTTTAAAAAGTGAGGATATTTTTCAAAAGTGAATATTTTAAAAAGTGAGGATAAAAATGAGGATATTTTTCAAAATTGTAGATATTTTACTAAAGTGAGGATATTTTTCAAAATTGAGGATATTTTTCAAAAGTGAGGATATTTTTCAAATGTGAGGATATTTTTCTAAAGTGAGGATATTTTACAAAAGTGAGGATATTTTTCAAAATTGAGGATATTTTTCAAAATTTACGATATTTTTCAAAAAGTGAGGATATTTTTCAAAAGTGAGGATATTTTTCAAAAGTGAGGATATTTTAAAAAGTAAAAGTGAGGATATTTTTCAAAAGTGAGGATATTTTTCAAAAAGTGAGGATATTTTTCAAAAGTGAGGATATTTTTCAAAAGTGAGGATATTTTTCAAAAGTGAGGATATTTTTCAAAGTGAGGATATTTTTCAAAATTGAGGATATTTTTCAAAAAGTGAGGATATTTTTCAAAAGTGAGGATATTTTTCAAAAGTGAGGATATTTTTCAAAATTGTAGATATTTTAATAAAGTGAGGATATTTTTCAAATGTGAGGATATTTTAATAAAGTGAGGATATTTTTCAAAAGTGAGGATATTTTTCAAAAAAGTGAGGATATTTTTCAAAAGTGAGGATATTTTTCAAAAGTGAGGATATTTTTCAAAATTGTGAGGATATTTTTCAATATTTTTCAAAATTGTGAGGATATTTTTCAAAAGTGAGGATATTTTTCAAAAGTGAGGATATTTTTCAAAATGAATATTTTAAAAAGTGAGGATATTTTTCAAAAAGTGAGGATATTTTTCAAAATTGTGAGGATATTTTTCAAAAGTGAGGATATTTTTCAAAATTGAGGATATTTTTAAAATTGAGGATATTTTTCAAAAGTGAGGATATTTTTCAAATGAATATTTTAATAAAGTGAGGATATTTTTCAAAAGTGAGGATATTTTTCAAAAGTGAGGATATTTTTCAAAAGTGAGGATATTTTTCAAAAGTGAGGATATTTTTCAAAAGTGAGGAAATTTTTTTCAAAATTGAGGATATTTTTCAAAAGTGAGGATATTTTTCGAAATTGTAGATATTTTAATAAAGTGAGGATATTTTTCAAAAGTGAGGATATTTTTCAAAGTGATAAAGTGAGGATATTTTTCAAAAGTGAGGATATTTTTCAAAATGAGGATATTTTTCAAAAGTGAGGATATTTTTCAAAAGTGAGGATATTTTTCAAAATTGAGGATATTTTTCAAAATTGAGGATATTTTTCAAAAGTGAGGATATTTTTCAAAATATTTTAATAAAGTGAGGATATTTTTCAAAAGTGAGGATATTTTTCAAAAGTGAGGATATTTTTCAAAAGTGAGGATATTTTAATAAAGTGAGGATATTTTAATAAAGTGAGGATATTTTACAAAAGTGAGGATATTTTTCAAAATTATAGATATTTTTCAAAATTGACGATATTTTTCAAAAGTGAGGATATTTTTCAAAAGTGAGGATATTTTTCAAAATTGAGATATTTTTCAAAAGTGAATATTTTTCAAAAGTGAGGATATTTTAATAAAGTGAGGATATTTTAATAAAGTGAGGATATTTTTCAAAAAGTGAGGATATTTTACAAAAGTGAGGATATTTTTCAAAATTGTAGATATTTTACTAAAGTGAGGATATTTTTCAAATGTGAGGATATTTTTCTAAAGTGAGGATATTTTTCAAAAGTGAGGATATTTTTCAAAATGAGGATATTTTTCAAAAGTGAGGATATTTTTCAAAAATTTAGATATTTTAATAAAGTGAGGATATTTTTCAAAAGTGAGGATATTTTTCAAAAGTGAGGATATTTTTCAAAAGTGAGGATATTTTTAAAGTGAGGATATTTTAAAAAGTGAGGATATTTTTCAAAAGTGAGGATATTTTTCAAAAGTGAGGATATTTTTCAAAAGTGAGGATATTTTTCAAAAAAGTGAGGATATTTTTCAAAAGTGAGGATATTTTTCAAAAGTGAGGATATTTTTCATAAAGTGAGGATATTTTTCAAAATGTGAGGATATTTTTCAAAAGTGAGGATATTTTTCAAAAGTGAGGATATTTTTCAAAGTGAGGATATTTTTCAAAAGTGAGGATATTTTTCAAAATTGAATATTTTACAAAAGTGAGGATATTTTTCAAAAGTGAGGATATTTTTCAAAAGGATATTTTTCAAAAGTGAGGATATTTTTCAAAAAGTGAGATATTTTTCAAAAGTGAGGATATTTTTCAAAAGTGAGGATATTTTTCAAAAAGTGAGGATATTTTTCAAAAGTGAGGATATTTTTCAAAAGTGAGGATATTTTTCAAAAGTGAGGATATTTTTCAAAAGTGAGGATATTTTTCAAAAGTGAGTGAGGATATTTTTAAAGTGAGGATATTTTTCAAAAGTTGAGGATATTTTTCAAAAGTGAGGATATTTTTCAAAATTGTGAGGATATTTTACAAAAGTGAGGATATTTTTCAAAATTGAGGATATTTTTCAAAAGTGAGGATATTTTTCAAATGTGAGGATATTTTTCAAATAAATTTTTCTAAAGTGATA
>NW_026551818.1:0-37805 GCF_027596085.1 Anoplopoma fimbria | reverse complement strand
CTGGAAAAGACAAAGCAGCATGGCCAAAAATTGGCACAACTCAATTTTTCAAGCAAACCATCATTACTTTTCAAGATGCTCATTGGCCGCCTTTAGATGAAGATTTGACGGGTCGTATAAGGCGGTGCTGGAAAGCCGACGTAGGAGGAAACAGGATCTCTCCAGGAGTGTAGCGGGTTTTGGAGAACTGGCGTCTTCCTCGCTGGTAGCTCGAGCGGGATCTGAATGAGTAGACTGGCTCCAGGGCCGATAAGTCACTGAGGACTGGCTCAGGGCTTTCCTCCTCATCATCTTCATCTTGACCGTAAGACTCAGCATATCCACCGTCTTCGCCAGTGGACCAGGAGTTGGGGCTGCCAACCCAGCCTACACCTGCGTTAGCATACCCACTGTTGTCATACCCAGAACCAACAGTGCTAGCATCATTCCAAGTGGTTGATGAGCTGCCATAGGAATCTGTTGGGGCGTAGTACTCTCCATCACGAACACCAGCATCGGTCACATCCCCTCCGCTAAAATATCCTGAAGCCTGGGGATCAGAGAAGCTACCACCTTCACTCACAGAGCCCAGCTTCTCATATGAATTCTGAGCAGCAGGGACCTGCCACATGCTCCCAGAGGTAGGGTCGGACTCTCTGGAGAGAGAGGCACTACTGTCAGGCTTGCCAGCATTTGGGAAGCTAGAGCCAGAATTCGACAGCCAGCCCATGTAGCCCATGGGTGCAGGAGCGCCATGGCCTGCCGAGAAAGAACCATTGTCAATTTTGTTTTAAAAGTCAGGTTCGCTCACATTAAAGTTGGCTTAACTGTGAATTTGTTGGATTTTTAACATTACCTCTTGGTGAAGGGAGGCAAGTGACACTGCTGATCAACAGGCATGAAATCCATGACACCCTGCAAACACAATCATGTTCAGTTCAGGCAAATGAGAATAGGCAACTCAAAACACTTCAGAGGAACCATTTGAGAATCTACCTCAACGACAACCCACACAGCACAGCCATTGTGTTAACACTAGATTCACTGCTTACTCCTGAGTCTTCTGAGCTCTCCTTAAAAAGGATCCTCCCAACACTGCTAATTGATTAGTTATTGGGAGCAGCTGCTGGCCAGGTGGGCTGAGGCGTTCCCAAGAATTATCCTCACAGAAAACGTCTTGAAACATTCACTACATGGACTGCACTATTAATCCCCACTTTAAAGAGCTGGTTCAGCAAAATTTCAAAAACAGAGCCCACATTTTCTCCCTTCCCTCCATGCAGATAGTTTTGGTTTTATTCGTCCAAGTTTGAGATATCTATATATATATATTTCTGACTCCACCCTCAAAGCATCAAACCTTAGATATCTCACTTCACTCTGCTTTATCTTTGCTATTTCCTTGTGAAATACTGTGTTGTTTTACCTCTTCAGTTCTATAGTACTGTAAAAGCTTATACAACTTCCAAAATAACAATCTGAGAAGGTAGAAATCACTTTTACCTCAATTGTTAAATTTCCTTAGTTCTAATTCAACTGTCGACTGGGTGGATTATCCATAGTAAACATGACAATGTTTCTGGATGGATCATGGTTTTGACTAGTTCTGTGGGTTGCATGTTTGCACAACATGAAATATATGTTTAAAGTGTCTGTGAGCTTGAAGAAGTTTTTGTCCATTTTTAGACTCTGCAATGCAGAAACAGTGGGAGCTTCCCAGCATAGCTCAGGTGCAGCTCTCTGTTTGTAATAGCAAGAAAACAATTCATAATCTAATCCCATATGTTTCTTTAGCTCACAACCAAATACCTGTATTTTATTGCATTCCTATTATCTCCAACAGGAGAATCATACAATTCTTAGCGTGTGTGCGTATTTCTGCAAGTGATTGTGCACTGTGTCTGTCCATGGCTATTCTCACATTCTGATGCAGCAAACTTCATAATATTTCAGGTGGCCAGTTATGGTTGCATGTTCAAGGACCTCTATTGGTTGCAGTGACACTTTCTCAAAGCAGCTTTACTTTGCGTGTTTAATACTGTCATTGACTTCACTCACTATTTACTACTTTTAGACCCTAAGGATTTGTAGCAACAGGAAATTTGAACCCTTTTGAATGTTATCATTCGATTGAATTGGCGTTATCAATTGTTATCACTACCATTCTAATGCTTCAGATGGGCCAAACTGCACCTACCAACTTGTGAAAGGGAAACTTAACCGTGGTAATATAAATAACACTTCAGGTTTAGGCAACTTCTTGGTTAGTTTTAGGAAAAGATCTTGGTTTACGTTAAATAACTATGTTTGTTGCATGAATTATGTAAATACTCAGAACACAGTATAAATACTCAATGCAGTTTGTTAAACAGGTAACAGGCTGCAGAGAGAAATACATTTCTACTCTGGCAGTGATGATTACTTTGTTTCATTATTAATATTAGTACAGTGATGATTACTTTGTTTCATTATTAATATTAGTACAGTGATCATGTGTGCAGACATAAAATCAAAAGTCTCTCCAGCTGTTGAAGCCGACTGACAGCTGATCAGCTGTGATCAACGGCTGCCATCATCAGAAACAGACGTCGCTTCACGTGGCGCTTCAGAGGAAAGGACGTCTCATGTCTCTTAAAACACATTTCCTCGTTTCCTCTCTCCTCGCATGGTTTCCTTTTCAGAACCCGAGGTGGCTGTCTAGTTCAGGCCACCATGGAGTGAAGAAAGGGGCTGCATTAATGGACTGACCATTAACGTTCATAACTGTAAACAGCCAGGGTCAGAAAATCTGTCAGGGAACAATGGATCTGGGCCTTTGATTGGATGATGAGGGAATGAGGTGCAGGTGCAGAGATGGGCGGGGACTGTCAGGTGAGGGGAGTGAGGTGATTGCAAGGCAGATAGGATTGGCAGGATCTGGAATGGGAACAGAAAAGTGTGAGGTCATCTGGTGGACAGGTAAAGAAAAACACTGAAGGGGCCTGGGGAAGTGGAAATGGTTGAAAAGAAGGAACATCCACAATTGTGGCTGAATAAAATGGAAGATTAACAACACAACCACAAATACAACAAAACATCAGCAGTCTCAAAAAGCACTGTGAAAATAAAGAAGAGAGATGAACTGTAATCATGTGGGTTTACAGGACATCCCTGCATATTCCTCTATTTCCTGTTTCAAAATGAGAGTATCTTTTCCAGGGGATGAAACATCTGATGTGAAATATGTGTGGGCCCTGCAGGATGAACCCAGACCTCAGAACTCCCTATGTAAACCTATTACACATCTGGATATGGTTAAATCAAAAAACATCACATCCCAGTACATAATAGTCTGCTTCTGCTTACTGAGCAAAATAAGTGTGTTCTTATTTATGGAACACTAACCATGACCTTTTCTAAAACTAACTAAGTAGTTATGTTGCCTAAACCTGAAGTGTTTTCTCATTTCACACCGTTAAGTTTCACTTTCACAACAAGTAAAGGTGCAGTTTGGCCCATCTGAAGCACTAAAATGGTAGTGATAGCCGTTGATTACCAATTAAATCGTTTGATAACCTTAAAAATGGGTTCAAAATTCCTGTCGCTACAAATCTCTTAGAGGTCTTTAAACATGCATCCATAACTGGCCACCTAAAATATTATGTAGTTTTCTACAGCAGAATGTGAGATTAGCTATGGACAGACCCAAAGATGCACCCACGTGAGCATCGCATGATCCTCCTGTCATGATACTTGAACTGGAATGCAATAAAATACAGGTATTTGGTTTTGAGCCAGGGAAATATATGGGATTAGATTCTTATTTGTTTTCTTCATTTTACAAACAGCCTGAGCTATGCTGGGAAGTTCCCACTGTTTCTGCATTGCAGAGTCTAAAAATGGACAAAAACTTCTTCAATCTCACAGACACGTTGATAGGGTACATCATTTCATGTTGTGCAAACATGCAACCCACAGAACTAATCCAGATCCATCCAGAAACAGTTCCATAATTACTTCAGATAATCCACACAGTCAACAGGTGAATTAGAACTAAAGTCATAAAACCCAGTAATTCCTAACTGTTTTTGATATGCTTTATAACAAAGCAAGGTCATGACCTCTTATCAAAGTTCACATATTTAAATGTTACTTGAGCTCTTGAAGCAAGAGTGATAAATTCATTTGAAATGTTAAAGGCGATAAGAGGTAAAACGACCCAGTATTTCAAAAGACAAAAGCAAAGATAAGCGTGAGTGAAGTGTCAAAAGAATGTAAAATGGTTACAGGTTTTTAATTTCCTTCTGTTCGAACTTGTTTGTCATATAACAAACCAGGAAATATGATGATGGTGAGGTCTGTCATTTATGTGTAGAGCAACAAGGGGACACATGTTTCTGTTGAATTCTTTAAACACAGTTTTTCAATAACCACAAGCTAAATTCCCTTGTACTGGGGTAGAGTCAGAAATATCAGAGAGAGATATTTCAAAACGTAAAGTGGGGATTAATAGTGCAGTCCATGTAGTGAATGTTTCAAGACGTTTTCTGTGAGGATAATTCTTGGGAACGCCTCAGCCCACCTGGCCAGCAGCTGCTCCCAATAACTAATCAATTAGCAGTGTTGGGAGGATCCTTTTAAGGAGAGCTCAGAAGACTCAGGAGTAAGCAGTGAATCTAGTGTTAACACAATGGCTGTGCTGTGTGGGTTGTCGTTGAGGTAGATTCTCAAATGGTTCCTCTGAAGTGTTTTGAGTTGCCTATTCTCATTTGCCTGAACTGAACATGATTGTGTTTGCAGGGTGTCATGGATTTCATGCCTGTTGATCAGCAGTGTCACTTGCCTCCCTTCACCAAGAGGTAATGTTAAAAATCCAACAAATTCACAGTTAAGCCAACTTTAATGTGAGCGAACCTGACTTTTAAAACAAAATTGACAATGGTTCTTTCTCGGCAGGCCATGGCGCTCCTGCACCCATGGGCTACATGGGCTGGCTGTCGAATTCTGGCTCTAGCTTCCCAAATGCTGGCAAGCCTGACAGTAGTGCCTCTCTCTCCAGAGAGTCCGACCCTACCTCTGGGAGCATGTGGCAGGTCCCTGCTGCTCAGAATTCATATGAGAAGCTGGGCTCTGTGAGTGAAGGTGGTAGCTTCTCTGATCCCCAGGCTTCAGGATATTTTAGCGGAGGGGATGTGACCGATGCTGGTGTTCGTGATGGAGAGTACTACGCCCCAACAGATTCCTATGGCAGCTCATCAACCACTTGGAATGATGCTAGCACTGTTGGTTCTGGGTATGACAACAGTGGGTATGCTAACGCAGGTGTAGGCTGGGTTGGCAGCCCCAACTCCTGGTCCACTGGCGAAGACGGTGGATATGCTGAGTCTTACGTTCAAGATGAAGATGATGAGGAAAGCCCTGAGCCAGTCCTCAGTGACTTATCGGCCCTGGAGCCAGTCTACTCATTCAGATCCCGCCGAGCTACCAGCGAGGAATACGCCAGTTCTCCAAAACCCGCTACACTCCTGGAGAGATCCTGTTTCCTCCTACGTCGGCTTTCCAGCACCGCCTTATACGACCCGTCAAATCTTCATCCAAAGGCGGCCAATGAGCATCTTGAAAAGTAATGATGGTTTGCTTGAAAAAATTGAGTTGTGCCAATTTTTGGCCATGCTGCTTTGTCTTTTCCAGATCTTCAGATTTAGCCTGACTTGTAACATCTTGAGAGAAAAATAAAGTTGTGCTTCTGAGCTGGTTTTCTGGGTACATCCCAAGTGTCTTATTTGTCGTCTCCTTGATCCTTGCTTGAACCGGAAATCGTTCTGCGCCGCCATTTTGACGGCTGTCCCAAAGCTCTTATTCCGGCACCGAGGAGCGAGGAAGGATCGCCGAGGAGCCATGAGCGAGGATGCACGAGAGCATCCTTCCAGGAAGTGTTGTGAGGGCCGACGCGCCCCTCATCAGTTATCTGATTGGAAGCTGCAGCCGATCGTATTGATCTGATATAGCTCATCATCACTGGAGTTTAATACCAGAGTGATCACAGATTTAAAGGTTAGAGAGAGTTAAAGAGTTGCAGTTGGAGTCTGTTTGTTAGTAGAAACACTTTATACATAATTTCTTGTAATTTACAAACAAATATATTGAAATAAGATTCATTTTATTTTATTCACATTAATAAAATTAAATTTCAGATTCAGTGTGACAACTGCTCCCGCTGGTTTCATATCCAGTGCCTACAGATGGACTCAGCCACGTTTGCAAAAGTAAAGAATACTGGATGGATTTGCTGTCTGTGTGGATAAGTATTCCACAAAAAGTATGTGCTATGTTATTTTTTTTTTTACTTTGTCTGTGTACAAAGCGTTGGTTTTATTTTTATAGCACCTTAAATGTAACTAATTCACTGTTCAAATGTGTAATTTAACTTTCTAAAATCTTTAAACAATAAAAATGTTTGATTTTCAGTAAGTGTGTTCAGAGATGCTTTGTATCTTATTCGACTGTTCTAATGTAGGACATTTACTTTAAGAGAACTCCTAATTGGTACAGTAAAAAGGTTTGATTTTCTTTACAAGTATAGTCAAAGAGGCCTTGAACATATATGGATCCGTCTAGAATTATTGAGAAAATTATTTTTATAGCAACTTCCATCCATCCATTTTCCGTAACCTGCTTATCCAGTTAAGGGTCGCAGTGGTGCTGGAGCCGATCTCAGCTGTCAATGGGCGAAGGCAGGGTTCACCCTGGACAGGTCGCCAGTCTGTCGCAGGGCTGACATATAGAGACAAACAACCATTCACACTCACATCCACACCTACGGGCAATTTAGAGTCTTCAATGCACCTAAGCTGCATGTCTTTGGACTGTGGGAGGAAGCCGGAGAACCCGGAGAGAACCCACGCTGACACAGGGAGAACATGCAAACTCCACACAGAAGGTTGTCCAGCCCGGGAATTGAACCCCGGCCCCTCTTGCTGTGAGGCGACAGTGCTAACCACTACACCACCGTGCAGCCCTTTATAGCAACTTAAATATTCATAAATTATCTTTTAAATGCACAAATATAGGACCTTTACTTTGAAATATCTCATAATTGGTACAGTAAAAATGCTTGATTTTCTCTATGAGTGTAGTCAGAGATGTCCTGAACACATATACATCAGTCATTGTCTGGAATTATTGAGAAACATATTTTTATAACACCTTAAATATTCATAAATCATCTTTTTTAGTGCACAAATGTAAGACCTTTACTTTGAAAGATCTCTTAATATGTACAGTAAAAATGTTTGATTTTCTGTACAAGTATAGTCAGAGATGTCCTGAACACAAATACATCAGTCATTGTCTGGAATTACTGAGAAAAATATTTTTATAGCACCTTAAAAATTCAGAAGAATTGCTTTTTTAGTGAACAAATGTAGAACTTTTAATTTGGAAAATATCTTAATATGTACAGTAAAAATGTTTGATTTTCTGTATAAGTGTAGTCAGAGATGTCCTGAACACGTATACATCAGTCACTGTCTGGAATTATTGAGAAAACACATTTTAAAGCATGAGTTATTCAGTTATTAGATATTTCTCAGTACAAATGTAGAACTTTTACTTTGAAATATCACTTAATTGGTACAGTAAAAATTCAGACCAAGTCAGAGATTTCCTGAATACATATACATTACGTATTGTCTGGAATTATTAAGAAATATATTTTTATATCACCTTAAAAATGAAAGAAATTACCTATTTGAAGGTAGAAAAGTTATTACTTTGTTAAATATAATATACATTTGGTACAGTGGAAATGTTAGTCAGTCACGAGATGCAAGTAACTGGGTTCATTTTTAATGTGAATAAAATAAAATGAATCTTATTTCAATATATTTGTTTACATATTATTTTGAAAACCGGAAGTTATGTCACGTTGATCCTTCCGCTAACTTAACAAAGTCCATCGCGCGCTCCCGATCTGGGCCGTTTGACTGCGTTTACCATGAGTGTTAGTATATAGATGGTAAATGGTAAATGGACTGTACTTGTATAGCGCTTTTCTAGTCTTCCGACCACTCAAAGCGCTTTTACATTACTAATCATTCACCCATTCACACCCATTCACACTGATGACAGGAGCTACCATGCAAGGTGCTCCTGCACCTGACCATCAGGACCCTAACTAACATTCATACACACACATACACCGCAGGAACAGCCTGCGGGAGCAATTTGGGGTTAAGTGTCTTGCCCAAGGACACATCGACATGGACTGCCGGAGCCAGGGATCGAACCGCCGATCCTCTGATTGGGGGACGACCCTGCTCTCCACTGAGCCACAGCCGCCCCATATAGGTGCACTAACATTTCAGTGTCGGTTGAGTTGACCGCAGTAACCTCTTACTGTTTAACAAACTGCATTGTGTATTTATACTGTGTTCTTAAAATGTTTTACTGTGTTCTGCTCATAAACGCAGGACCGATTTCTACCGGCGGAATGCGTTTGTCTTATTTATTAACGTCTATGTTTTGAAATTCTGATTGTGAAGTCATTATTAAATGATCCAGAATATGATTATGGTTTCTCCTAAACACTGGAATTAATTTATTAGGCTCAATGTTTCGGGGTAAATCGTAATTACATAACTCATCAAACCGACACTCAGGAATTATCAGCCTCACAGGACTGAATGGAAATTACAAGAAATTATGTATAAAGTGTTTCTACTAACAAACAGACTCCAACTGCAACCTTTAAAACCTTTAAATCTGTGATCTGTCATCACTCTGGTATTAAACTCCAGTGATGATGAGCTATATCAGATCAATACGATCGGCTGCAGCTTCCAATCAGATAACTGATGAGGGGGCGCGTCGGCCCTCACAACACTTCCTGGAAGGATGCTCTCGTGCATCCTCGCTCATGGCTCCTCGGCGATCCTTCCTCGCTCCTCGGTGCCGGAATAAGAGCTTTGGGACAGCCGTCAAAATGGCGGCGCAGAACGATTTCCGGTTCAAGCAAGGATCAAGGAGACGACAAATAAGACACTTGGGATGTACCCAGAAAACCAGCTCAGAAGCACAACTTTATTTTTCTCTCAAGATGTTACAAGTCAGGCTAAATCTGAAGATCTGGAAAAGACAAAGCAGCATGGCCAAAAATTGGCACAACTCAATTTTTCAAGCAAACCATCATTACTTTTCAAGATGCTCATTGGCCGCCTTTGGATGAAGATTTGACGGGTCGTATAAGGCGGTGCTGGAAAGCCACCTGGATCTCTCCAGGAGTGTAGCGGGTTTTGGAGAACTGGCGTCTTCCTTGCTGGTAGCTCGAGCGGGATCTGAATGAGTAGACTGGCTCCAGGGCCGATAAGTCACTGAGGACTGGCTCAGGGCTTTCCTCCTCATCATCTTCATCTTGACCGTAAGACTCAGCATATCCACCGTCTTCGCCAGTGGACCAGGAGTTGGGGCTGCCAACCCAGCCTACACCTGCGTTAGCATACCCACTGTTGTCATACCCAGAACCAACAGTGCTAGCATCATTCCAAGTGGTTGATGAGCTGCCATAGGAATCTGTTGGGGCGTAGTACTCTCCATCACGAACACCAGCATCGGTCACATCCCCTCCGCTAAAATATCCTGAAGCCTGGGGATCAGAGAAGCTACCACCTTCACTCACAGAGCCCAGCTTCTCATATGAATTCTGAGCAGCAGGGACCTGCCACATGCTCCCAGAGGTAGGGTCGGACTCTCTGGAGAGAGAGGCACTACTGTCAGGCTTGCCAGCATTTGGGAAGCTAGAGCCAGAATTCGACAGCCAGCCCATGTAGCCCATGGGTGCAGGAGCGCCATGGCCTGCCGAGAAAGAACCAGTCAATTTTGTTTTAAAAGTCAGGTTCGCTCACATTAAAGTTGGCTTAACTGTGAATTTGTTGGATTTTTAACATTACCTCTTGGTGAAGGGAGGCAAGTGACACTGCTGATCAACAGGCATGAAATCCATGACACCCTGCAAACACAATCATGTTCAGTTCAGGCAAATGAGAATAGGCAACTCAAAACACTTCAGAGGAACCATTTGAGAATCTACCTCAACGACAACCCACACAGCACAGCCATTGTGTTAACACTAGATTCACTGCTTACTCCTGAGTCTTCTGAGCTCTCCTTAAAAAGGATCCTCCCAACACTGCTAATTGATTAGTTATTGGGAGCAGCTGCTGGCCAGGTGGGCTGAGGCGTTCCCAAGAATTATCCTCACAGAAAACGTCTTGAAACATTCACTACATGGACTGCACTATTAATCCCCACTTTACGTTTTGAAATATCTCTCTCTGATATTTCTGACTCTACCCCAGTACAAGGGAATTTAGCTTGTGGTTATTGAAAAACTGTGTTTAAAGAATTCAACAGAAACATGTGTCCCCTTGTTGCTCTACACATAAATGACAGACCTCACCATCATCATATTTCCTGGTTTGTTATATGACAAACAAGTTCGAACAGAAGGAAATTAAAAACCTGTAACCATTTTACATTCTTTTGACACTTCACTCACGCTTATCTTTGCTTTTGTCTTTTGAAATACTGGGTCGTTTTACCTCTTATCGCCTTTAACATTTCAAATGAATTTATCACTCTTGCTTCAAGAGCTCAAGTAACATTTAAATATGTGAACTTTGATAAGAATGACTTTGTTATCAAGGCAAAAACAGTTAGGAATTACTGGGTTTTATGACTTTAGTTCTAATTCACCTGTTGACTGTGTGGATTATCTGAAGTAATTATGGAACTGTTTCTGGATGGATCTGGATTAGTTCTGTGGGTTGCATGTTTGCACAACATGAAATGATGTACCCTATCAACGTGTCTGTGAGATTGAAGAAGTTTTTGTCCATTTTTAGACTCTGCAATGCAGAAACAGTGGGAACTTCCCAGCATAGCTCAGGCTGTTTGTAAAATGAAGAAAACAAATAAGAATCTAATCCCATATATTTCCCTGGCTCAAAACCAAATACCTGTATTTTATTGCATTCCAGTTCAAGTATCATGACAGGAGGATCATGCGATGCTCACGTGGGTGCATCTTTGGGTCTGTCCATAGCTAATCTCACATTCTGCTGTAGAAAACTACATAATATTTTAGGTGGCCAGTTATGGATGCATGTTTAAAGACCTCTAAGAGATTTGTAGCGACAGGAATTTTGAACCCATTTTTAAGGTTATCAAACGATTTAATTGGTAATCAACGGCTATCACTACCATTTTAGTGCTTCAGATGGGCCAAACTGCACCTTTACTTGTTGTGAAAGTGAAACTTAACGGTGTGAAATGAGAAAACACTTCAGGTTTAGGCAACATAACTACTTAGTTAGTTTTAGGAAAAGGTCATGGTTAGTGTTCCATAAATAAGAACACACTTATTTTGCTCAGTAAGCAGAAGCAGACTATTATGTACTGGGATGTGATGTTTTTTGATTTAACCATATCCAGATGTGTAATAGGTTTACATAGGGAGTTCTGAGGTCTGGGTTCATCCTGCAGGGCCCACACATATTTCACATCAGATGTTTCATCCCCTGGAAAAGATACTCTCATTTTGAAACAGGAAATAGAGGAATATGCAGGGATGTCCTGGGTAAACCCACATGATTACAGTTCATCTCTCTTCTTTATTTTCACAGTGCTTTTTGAGACTGCTGATGTTTTGTTGTATTTGTGGTTGTGTTGTTAATCTTCCATTTTATTCAGCCACAATTGTGGATGTTCCTTCTTTTCAACCATTTCCACTTCCCCAGGCCCCTTCAGTGTTTTTCTTTACCTGTCCACCAGATGACCTCACACTTTTCTGTTCCCATTCCAGATCCTGCCAATCCTATCTGCCTTGCAATCACCTCACTCCCCTCACCTGACAGTCCCCGCCCATCTCTGCACCTGCACCTCATTCCCTCATCATCCAATCAAAGGCCCAGATCCATTGTTCCCTGACAGATTTTCTGACCCTGGCTGTTTACAGTTATGAACGTTAATGGTCAGTCCATTAATGCAGCCCCCTTTCTTCACTCCATGGTGGCCTGAACTAGACAGCCACCTCGGGTTCTGAAAAGGAAACCATGCGAGGAGAGAGGAAACGAGGAAATGTGTTTTAAGAGACATGAGACGTCCTTTCCTCTGAAGCGCCACGTGAAGCGACGTCTGTTTCTGATGATGGCAGCCGTTGATCACAGCTGATCAGCTGTCAGTCGGCTTTAACAGCTGGAGAGACTTTTGATTTTATGTCTGCACACATGATCACTGTACTAATATTAATAATGAAACAAAGTAATCATCACTGTACTAATATTAATAATGAAACAAAGTAATCATCACTGCCAGAGTAGAAATGTATTTCTCTCTGCAGCCTGTTACCTGTTTAACAAACTGCATTGAGTATTTATACTGTGTTCTGAGTATTTACATAATTCATGCAACAAACATAGTTATTTAACGTAAACCAAGATCTTTTCCTAAAACTAACCAAGAAGTTGCCTAAACCTGAAGTGTTATTTATATTACCACGGTTAAGTTTCCCTTTCACAAGTTGGTAGGTGCAGTTTGGCCCATCTGAAGCATTAGAATGGTAGTGATAACAATTGATAACGCCAATTCAATCGAATGATAACATTCAAAAGGGTTCAAATTTCCTGTTGCTACAAATCCTTAGGGTCTAAAAGTAGTAAATAGTGAGTGAAGTCAATGACAGTATTAAACACGCAAAGTAAAGCTGCTTTGAGAAAGTGTCACTGCAACCAATAGAGGTCCTTGAACATGCAACCATAACTGGCCACCTGAAATATTATGAAGTTTGCTGCATCAGAATGTGAGAATAGCCATGGACAGACACAGTGCACAATCACTTGCAGAAATACGCACACACGCTAAGAATTGTATGATTCTCCTGTTGGAGATAATAGGAATGCAATAAAATACAGGTATTTGGTTGTGAGCTAAAGAAACATATGGGATTAGATTATGAATTGTTTTCTTGCTATTACAAACAGAGAGCTGCACCTGAGCTATGCTGGGAAGCTCCCACTGTTTCTGCATTGCAGAGTCTAAAAATGGACAAAAACTTCTTCAAGCTCACAGACACTTTAAACATATATTTCATGTTGTGCAAACATGCAACCCACAGAACTAGTCAAAACCATGATCCATCCAGAAACATTGTCATGTTTACTATGGATAATCCACCCAGTCGACAGTTGAATTAGAACTAAGGAAATTTAACAATTGAGGTAAAAGTGATTTCTACCTTCTCAGATTGTTATTTTGGAAGTTGTATAAGCTTTTACAGTACTATAGAACTGAAGAGGTAAAACAACACAGTATTTCACAAGGAAATAGCAAAGATAAAGCAGAGTGAAGTGAGATATCTAAGGTTTGATGCTTTGAGGGTGGAGTCAGAAATATATATATATAGATATCTCAAACTTGGACGAATAAAACCAAAACTATCTGCATGGAGGGAAGGGAGAAAATGTGGGCTCTGTTTTTGAAATTTTGCTGAACCAGCTCTTTAAAGTGGGGATTAATAGTGCAGTCCATGTAGTGAATGTTTCAAGACGTTTTCTGTGAGGATAATTCTTGGGAACGCCTCAGCCCACCTGGCCAGCAGCTGCTCCCAATAACTAATCAATTAGCAGTGTTGGGAGGATCCTTTTTAAGGAGAGCTCAGAAGACTCAGGAGTAAGCAGTGAATCTAGTGTTAACACAATGGCTGTGCTGTGTGGGTTGTCGTTGAGGTAGATTCTCAAATGGTTCCTCTGAAGTGTTTTGAGTTGCCTATTCTCATTTGCCTGAACTGAACATGATTGTGTTTGCAGGGTGTCATGGATTTCATGCCTGTTGATCAGCAGTGTCACTTGCCTCCCTTCACCAAGAGGTAATGTTAAAAATCCAACAAATTCACAGTTAAGCCAACTTTAATGTGAGCGAACCTGACTTTTAAAACAAAATTGACAATGGTTCTTTCTCGGCAGGCCATGGCGCTCCTGCACCCATGGGCTACATGGGCTGGCTGTCGAATTCTGGCTCTAGCTTCCCAAATGCTGGCAAGCCTGACAGTAGTGCCTCTCTCTCCAGAGAGTCCGACCCTACCTCTGGGAGCATGTGGCAGGTCCCTGCTGCTCAGAATTCATATGAGAAGCTGGGCTCTGTGAGTGAAGGTGGTAGCTTCTCTGATCCCCAGGCTTCAGGATATTTTAGCGGAGGGGATGTGACCGATGCTGGTGTTCGTGATGGAGAGTACTACGCCCCAACAGATTCCTATGGCAGCTCATCAACCACTTGGAATGATGCTAGCACTGTTGGTTCTGGGTATGACAACAGTGGGTATGCTAACGCAGGTGTAGGCTGGGTTGGCAGCCCCAACTCCTGGTCCACTGGCGAAGACGGTGGATATGCTGAGTCTTACGGTCAAGATGAAGATGATGAGGAGCAAAAGCCCTGAGCCAGTCCTCAGTGACTTATCGGCCCTGGAGCCAGTCTACTCATTCAGATCCCGCTCGAGCTACCAGCGAGGAATACGCCAGTTCTCCAAAACCCGCTACACTCCTGGAGAGATCCTGTTTCCTCCTACGTCGGCTTTCCAGCACCGCCTTATACGACCCGTCAAATCTTCATCCAAAGGCGGCCAATGAGCATCTTGAAAAGTAATGATGGTTTGCTTGAAAAATTGAGTTGTGCCAATTTTTGGCCATGCTGCTTTGTCTTTTCCAGATCTTCAGATTTAGCCTGACTTGTAACATCTTGAGAGAAAAATAAAGTTGTGCTTCTGAGCTGGTTTTCTGGGTACATCCCAAGTGTCTTATTTGTCGTCTCCTTGATCCTTGCTTGAACCGGAAATCGTTCTGCGCCGCCATTTTGACGGCTGTCCCAAAGCTCTTATTCCGGCACCGCGGAGCGAGGAAGGATCGCCGAGGAGCCATGAGCGAGGATGCACGAGAGCATCCTTCCAGGAAGTGTTGTGAGGGCCGACGCGCCCCCTCATCAGTTATCTGATTGGAAGCTGCAGCCGATCGTATTGATCTGATATAGCTCATCACTGGAGTTTAATACCAGAGTGATCACAGATCACAGATCACAGATTTAAAGGTTAGAGAGAGTTAAAGAGTTGCAGTTGGAGTCTGTTTGTTAGTAGAAACACTTTATACATAATTTCTTGTAATTTACAAACAAATATATTGAAATAAGATTCATTTTATTTTATTCACATTAATAAAATAAAATTTCAGATTCAGTGTGACAACTGCTCCCGCTGGTTTCATATCCAGTGCCTACAGATGGACTCAGCCACGTTTGCAAAAGTAAAGAATACTGGATGGATTTGCTGTCTGTGTGGATAAGTATTCCACAAAAAGTATGTGCTATGTTATTTTTTTTTTACTTTGTCTGTGTACAAAGCGTTGGTTTTATTTTTATAGCACCTTAAATGTAACTAATTCACTGTTCAAATGTGTAATTTAACTTTCTAAAATCTTTAAACAATAAAAATGTTTGATTTTCAGTAAGTGTGTTCAGAGATGCTTTGTATCTTATTCGACTGTTCTAATGTAGGACATTTACTTTAAGAGAACTCCTAATTGGTACAGTAAAAAGGTTTGATTTTCTTGACAAGTATAGTCAAAGAGGCCTTGAACATATATGGATCCGTCTAGAATTATTGAGAAAATTATTTTTATAGCAACTTCCATCCATCCATTTTCCGTAACCTGCTTATCCAGTTAAGGGTCGCAGTGGTGCTGGAGCCGATCTCAGCTGTCAATGGGCGAAGGCAGGGTTCACCCTGGACAGGTCTCCAGTCTGTCGCAGGGCTGACATATAGTAGAGACAAACAACCATTCACACTCACATCCACACCTACGGGCAATTTAGAGTCTTCAATGCACCTAAGCTGCATGTCTTTGGACTGTGGGAGGAAGCCGGAGAACCCGGAGAGAACCCACGCTGACACGGGGAGAACATGCAAACTCCACACAGAAGGTTGTCCAGCCCGGGAATTGAACCCCGGCCCCTCTTGCTGTGAGGCGACAGTGCTAACCACTACACCACCGTGCAGCCATTTATAGCAACTTAAATATTCATAAATTATCTTTTTAAATGCACAAATATAGGACCTTTACTTTGAAATATCTCATAATTGGTACAGTAAAAATGCTTGATTTTCTCTATGAGTGTAGTCAGAGATGTCCTGAACACATATACATCAGTCATTGTCTGGAATTATTGAGAAACATATTTTTATAACACCTTAAATATTCATAAATCATCTTTTTTAGTGCACAAATGTAAGACCTTTACTTTGAAAGATCTCTTAATATGTACAGTAAAAATGTTTGATTTTCTGTATAAGTGTAGTCAGAGATGTCCTGAACACGTATACATCAGTCACTGTCTGGAATTATTGAGAAAACATTTAAAGCATGAGTTATTCAGTTATTAGATATTTCTCAGTACAAATGTAGAACTTTTACTTTGAAATATCACTTAATTGGTACAGTAAAAATTCAGACCAAGTCAGAGATTTCCTGAATACATATACATTATGTATTGTCTGGAATTATTAAGAAATATATTTTTATATCACCTTAAAAATGAAAGAAATTACCTATTTGAAGGTAGAAAAGTTATTACTTTGTTAAATATAATATACATTTGGTAGAGTGGAAATGTTAGTCAGTCACGAGATGCAAGTAACTGGGTTCATTTTTAATGTGAATAAAATAAAATGAATCTTATTTCAATATATTTGTTTACATATTATTTTGAAAACCGGAAGTTATGTCACGTTGATCCTTCCGCTAACTTAACAAAGTCCATCGCGCGCTCCCGATCTGGGCCGTTTGACTGCGTTTACCATGAGTATATAGAGTATATAGATGCACTAACATTTCAGTGTCGGTTGAGTTGACCGCAGTAACAGGCTGCAGAGAGAAATACATTTCTACTCTGGCAGTGATGATTACTTTGTGTCTTTATTAATATTAGTACAGTGATGATTACTTTGTGTCATTTATTAATATTAGTACAGTGATGATTACTTTGTTTCATTATTAATATTAGTACAGTGATGATTACTTTGTTTCATTATTAATATTAGTACAGTGATGATTAATTGTGTCATTATTAATATTAGTACAGTGATGATTACTTTGTGTCATTATTAATATTAGTACAGTGATGATTACTTTGTGTCATTATTAATATTAGTACAGTGATGATTACTTTGTTTCATTATTAATATTAGTACAGTGATGATTAATTGTGTCATTATTAATATTAGTACAGTGATGATTAATTGTGTCATTATTAATATTAGTACAGTGATGATTACTTTGTTTCATTATTAATATCAGTCATTATTAATATTAGTACAGTGATGATTACTTTGTGTCATTATTAATATTAGTACAGTGATGATTACTTTGTTTCATTATTAATATTAGTACAGTGATGATTACTTTGTGTCATTATTAATATTAGTACAGTGATGATTACTTTGTGTCATTATTAATATTAGTACAGTGATCATGTGTGCAGACATAAAATCAAAAGTCTCTCCAGCTGTTAAAGCCGACTGACAGCTGATCCAGTTGTGATCAACGGCCGCCATCATCAGAAACAGACGTCGCTTCACGTGAAGCTACAGAGGAAAGGACGTCTCATGTCTCTTAAAACACATTTCCTCGGTTCCTCTCTCCTCGATTGGTTTCCTTGCGTCTCTCCATGCATCCCTGGTGGGCGGGACTAAGAATCAAGGAAACGACGCTAGTGAGGGAATCGGGGAGGTAATTTAAGAGACTTGCGATGAACCCATTGTCATGTACAGCTATGGTTAGTACAAGCACATGACTGATCTGCCATATGGTTTAGGGAGGATTGGGATCAAATACAGGCTTATGACTTTTTCTTGTTTGTAGGTACAGGAAAGCGATGACATACATGTTAGCCAAACCATATAATCTGAGCAGCACTTCTTTATTTTAACCAAAACCACAATCTTGCTAATTTTGTGTGTACTTTTGTTGACCTAAGTTTTTAACAATCTTTTCTTAACCTAACCAAACTGTTTAGTTATCTGAACCTCACTAAGGTGTTACCTGTTAAGACGGAGGGGTACTTTGAAAAGTATGCATGTATGAGCTGAAATCGGCACGTGTTGCAGACTTTCATAGGAAAAGGCACAAAATGAACTTTTTTGTAAGACATCATACTCACCGCTGTATGATTTTCATACTGAAATATATATAAACCAATTGCTGCCTTGGAAAAAAACGCATTTTTAAAATGCTTAGAAAAACCGTCAAAGCTGAAGCATTTATTTCTTTTAAATGTGCAAAATCAGCAAAGTCTGATATGACGTGACTCAATGTTGTCTTTGACCAGCCTGGTTAGGGCTCTTATTGTGTGGTCACTTTCCATATTGACTTTTATACAACTAACGCTTTTGATGTACTGCTAAATTGTAAATGACAATCACTTGGTTTCTACCATACAATTCATTCATCCTGTAACCCGCTTATCAAGACAAGTCTGATTTGTTACACTCACTGCCTTCTCACTGTAGTTGAATCCTAATGGGTAAGTCAAGCCATTTGTGTTGGACTACTTTCTTAAATGAAAACAAGGACCCAAACAAAACACAGCTGTAGCTCCAGCGGGAGGAAGAGTCCCCCAGAGTCTGGCAGTTTGAAGGGAAAGCAAATAACCATATTTCCCAAATGTTTAACTATCGCTCTTTATGATTTATTGTTCAAAAGTGTCAAACATCTATTCTGTTTCTATAGCAAAAAAAACATCACAATTGTGACTCAGGGGGCTTTACAATTTGTACACGGAGACTCTTGATTCCGATTAGGGAAAACTTCCCAAAAATAACTCTTAACAGGAAGAAACAGAACACATTAACCCAGTGAATTTACAACGTGGAACAGGATGGACATCAAGAAACTTCCACGTGCCACAAAACAGATAGGACCTGAGCCACAAGACCTCGTCTCCACCACAGAGATCTGGGGACAGGACAAACTACACAAGGGGGAGAAGAGACAAGAGGTGTATTTTGTTTTAAATATTAAGCATCAAAATGTTGTTTTTTCTGCTTACCACATTGGAAGGAAGTGGGTTGAATCAATAGCTATGATGGTTTCTGGCCGGTTAACAAAAACTCCCCCACCGTGGTTCCCCCACACAACAGGATAACACACTTTTTCCACAGATGCTCTCCATCTCTTATGTAAGATTGTTTGAAAGTGAAGATGCAACCTTTACGGAGTTTCTAATGGGGGCGGGCAATGAGAGACTGTCAAGCTGTTCCATGTCCTAAACACTTTTTTTCCCCTTTATCTTATCTTCAGTGAATTGTTTCAATTGGGGATTTTTTATCAAAAAGGATTCAAAATAGATGAACTGCAGGAGGTAAACTTCAACAAGAATGCATTGGATAAGTGGGACAATTGAAGCATTAGATAATGTTGTTTATGAGCTGCATTCTGCAAGATTCTCTGACTACAAAACAAACTTTATATGGTTTAGGGCAATAACAGCCACATACCACCCCCTCCTGGCAGGTCTGTTGCATGTTTCATATATGTTTTCATTGTTGAATGGGACCAAAGACAAGGGGCAGACAAATTATTGTCAACATTTGAGTAATCACAATTACAAATACTGCAACAAAGATGAGTAATATCAGATTGATTGCTAGTATGGTCAATTCCTCAGGTCCAAAAGAGTTATGGCAATCTGCATATTATGTGAACAAGGCAAAATGCTAAGCAGGCAAAGGAGGCAACTGCCCCTATTTGATGAATTTAAGACTTGTTTTGGGAAAATGCATCATAAAAGCACAATGGAGTGCTGCAGGAATGGGTCCTAAATCCAAGAAATGATTTAACATTTCACACTTCTGGTTCTCGCCTCTCAAAGTCAGTGGGTTTTTTAAATTTTGTTTTGGTTAGTTGTATGAGGTCTGTGGTTAACACCAGTTTAACAGGTTTTAACTTTTTGATCTACGATATAAAATACATCAGTAAAAAAAATAGCTGTTGTTACCAAGTGGCTAAATGAGACTACAAAAACTTCTTCATGCCTACTAGTACAAGGCCACAGCCTTGTTTACTTGTACACATGCGACTGTAGTGTAGTTAATTTATAGCCTAAAATGGAAGATTGTCTATTTATAGATATTCGACTTACTGTTTTCGAAAACATAGGTTCCTCACCTTTCAGAATCCATAAACCATGTTTTTTAACTATATCTTATTACAGGTATTTTAACAAGTTGTGTGCAAAAGAGATGGGATTATTTTCTAATCTGTCAACAGCAATATGTTTGGTATCGCTGAAAACTAAAATTTCTTAGCTTTATAATAAAACTCTGCTAGAAACACACAAGGTCCACTGTTAACGGGTAAACAAAGCTTTCAAACACATTTTACTTTCACACTGACATAAGTCTATGGTTTTTACAGAGTTTTTCAACCAGACCTGTTAATTTCACAAAAAAACCAGCAGCTTTAGTTACTTATATGTCTGCAGCCATTATAAACTAGCAGAGAGACACAAGGATAGGCTGGGAGAGAAGACAGGCTGCCATATTGGCTCAAACTGCACTTCCATGTCCAAGTGAGCCGTGGCTCTCAGTACTTCGATGCAGCCACCAGATGGGGACAGACAGTGACCCTGATACCATCGGAGTCCCCTGATTCAGATGAATCTCATGTATTAGCCCTGTTGGCCTTTGCATTCACCATTTATCTGTATTATAGCATGACGTTCTTCGGTCATCTATGAATATTGATCCATATTCATTGTGATTATCACTATTTTGATGTTTTTGGAAGATTTGTGTTATTTTTAACATGGCAACTGTGGGTTGGTAATACAAATGGTATTGGTATAAGGTTCACCTACATTGGAACTATTTTCCTCAGCTTCTTGCCTTTCAAATGAGACTAGAAAATGCATATAAACCTTATGGTTAAGAAGCTATTTCAAAATAATTTTGGGAATTTTGTTTAGGTGATTTTTCCAAGGGATGGAGCAGGGACTTGACAGTTTAAGGCACACACTGCGGTCCTGTCTTGTTGTTTTTTTGTTTGATGTCAGTTGATATCATGCTATGTTTACCTAGTGCATACTCCTAAACAACTTAATCAAACCTCACAAGCTCACTGACAAACAGCAAACCTGGGGAACAGGAATAGGCAAATGGCTTGTGTCTGTGGTTTGGGGAAAATTATGGCTGCCATGTTTAGTCTGTTATGTGCACTGTGCTTAATGGTTAGTTGAGACAAGGAGTAGGAGCAGGATGTCAAAAGTGACCCACAGCTGATTTCTGTCTGGGGACATCACGAGACACACAACAGGGCTCCTAGTAGGCCATATTATCTGTAGGCTGTGTTCCAACTTCAAGATCATCTGTGAAAAATGGAGTATTGGAGATGGGGATGTCTGGAACTAGTATCCATACAACATACCATCCAACAAACACCAAGGGCATATTGCTACATGGCATGCAAAATGTTTTACGATATAATAATATCATGTCATGTAAAGCATTGTAATATATGAATATATACAACAAATATCATATGTCTACATCAACGAAATCAAGATGGTGATATGTCTCAGACGGGTTTTATTTTATTCGATATACATAAATATTACATAGCAAGATAACCGCGTATTTAAATAGTCCAATTACTCCTCGTAGTAACTTTGCCTAGGGACTGTCCGGGCTTCCGTAGTATTGTTTTTTTTATTTTTTTTTACCCGGAAAAACTTTTTGGTCCGTGTTACGTCACTGGGCGCCACAAAGATGGCGGAGTCGGAGGAGGAGGTGGACGTCCTGGTCCAGAGAGTTGTCAAAGACATCACCAACGCCTTCAAGAGAAACCCCAACATGTGAGTATGGTTGACTGTGACCATACCAGCCAGACCGGAGCGGAGTCTGTCTAATACAGGGGATCCCCAAGCCAAACAGCAGCTTGAAGCAGCCTTTCAACTGTGTGGGCTCGGACTATTGCCTGGAGTCACAGCGGTCCAGGGAAAGTTGACAGTTTAGCTAGCTAGCCTAGCTGTGTGTTTCTTCTTTAATAGCTAGAGGGAAATGGTTAATAGACACACCCCCGTGGATAAAAGCTCCGTGTTAAATAACAAAATATAGTAAACGGTGTGTTATTTCGGGTGAATAGTCAACGTTAGCTCGCCCTTTGACGCGGTAAGGCGGCTGTCAAAACTGCCACATTCGGCACGAGCCAATAACATTAGCGCCTTAATTCAATCATTCATTTAACCAATTCATTAAAAGTTGTCTTATTTGAAATGTAGTCAGTTTCTATACTCCCCCCTCGTTATAGAGCTGCTTCAGTCCCTTTAGTAGAAGGACACCGGCGTCAGGCTGTCAGGGTTAGCAAATTGCTAACTTTAGGCTTTCACAAGCTAACATCACTAGCTTCTCATCTATTTATAATGCAAATAACAAAAAAGCAGTGCTGCAACACTCATCTTACCAACACATACATGGACTACTGACTGAGGTCCCTGGGGAACCCAAGAATAATCTACAGTAAGACTTAACTGTCAAGACATTATTGGTTATGTAATTAATGTCTAATTAATGAAAATCTATTTATTCTATTCCGTGTGTTTAAAACTGCATAGGCTGCAATTAGGTGCTTTTGACTGGCGTCTCCCAGGACACAAATACATTGATATTTAAACTAATTATTTTAAAAGCACCCGTTAAAACAGGAACAATTTAATGAGTGATGTGAGATACAATAAGCAGTCAAATTGTCATGAGCAATTGGAACAATAGAATGAAGCACTTGTGAGATATGGCACAAAGTATACCTCTGTCAAATGATTGGATAAGCTGTGGAGACCAGGGCCAAAACCACTAACTGGGCACCTCTTGAGACCAGTAGCATTAAGGCACTGTACGATCCTGCATAACAACCGTGAGACAAAGTTGGTGAAATCTTCGGGTGGGAATCTGAAACAGTGTCCCTTACACAGCCTTTTTAGAGCTTTGGAGAACAAAGACACAAAACACAGCCTGTATACTCAAATGCTGACGCAGATGTGACATTTAGGACCAAATTGTAAACTCCCTACGACTCAAGTCGGCAAACCAACTAATGCGGCAAGAAGTGGCTGAGAAAGCGCTGGCCGGTGCAACTTTGTAAGTGTCCACAGGCCATATGATTAGGTATTACTGTGACTTGTCCTCTATATCAATGGATACACCACATTTTTCTCATAATTTGACGTGTTTTCTCCTTAATATTATTATTATTATTGTCACTTTTATTGATTTACATTGTAATGCTAAGATTCTCCAAGCTTTCATCACACAATCTGATACGTCTTATAAAAGAACACCATACAGTCTGAAGCAGAATAATTTCTGGCCTCAATTATATTAGACTGAACTTGCACAGTGTTTATTACAGTGGGAAAGAGGCCTTAAGAACAAGACAACACAAAAACCAAAGTCATAAACAAAAGAAGCATTCTTAGAAAAATAAAGCAGCGATGTGACTGATTTATGTTACCCTGTACAAATATAAATATATAGAGACGGTTCAAATGGCTGATAACAGAAAATGCTATTAAAATGCAATTATTCCATAACTTAGGCAAGTAAAAACCTCCCAATTATTCCACACCTTAGGCAAGTAAAAACCTCCCTCAGCCCTCACTCTCGGTGTCTGCCCCCTCAGTGATGAGATCGGTGTGATCCCGTGTCCGGAGGCCCGTTACAACCGCAGTCCCATCGTGCTGGTGGAGAACAAGCTCGGCGTCGAGAGCTGGTGCGTCAAGTTCCTGCTGCCATATGTCCACAACAAGCTGCTGCTCTACCGCCAGCGCAAGCACTGGTTGGACAGGGAAGGTAATGGAACTCCCTCTACATCTGCCACATTTAGAGTCACTCCTGAAGGATACAGACAGATGACAGGGTTCCTACGCTGTATGGAAAAGTATGGAAATTGATTTTAGTAGCTGAAACGGGTTAAATTCAAGGGCTGTAGTCAACTGAAGAAAATCTTGGTTTGTTGAACTTCTATCTGTTCTTCAAGCAATCGATTGATCAATGGGGAGAAAAAAAAAAAGAATGTTCCATGTTACTCAAGATTAACTAAATGGCCACAGCACACTGCGTACTCTACCTGGCAGCCTTAATGAATAATGAATATATAATTCATAATTACATGATTATTATCATGGCATGTCCTGATATTTTCACACTCAAAGCCTATTAAGTAGTGATAGAGAGGCCCTGTTTCAGTGTTTCCCACAGGATTTTTTGACACTTTGGTGGTTTGACCTTTGAGGGCAATTTGTACATTTTAGAGGCTGGATAAATGAAGAACTTTGTGCTCTTGTTCCAGCAGTAATTGAATGTAACTTAGGAAGTTCAGACTACTCCAATACTGTACATTTATTTGACAATATAAGTTATTAGTTAGGCTACTTTGAAGAGCCAGCTTCCTAATAACAAATATATATTTACTAGTAAACTATGATGTCTTATTAAGTAGTGTGTGTATATACATATATATATTTATATAGTACAAGTATATAAAGTAGAACGGATCTGGTGGTGAGGGACACATGTTTTTCCTGTGTAGTGTAAATTAACTAATAAACAATGTGTTAATGTGATATCCATAATGTTGAAAACCAGAAAAGCTTACAGCTCATGTTTGTGTGTCCCTCAGCTTTAGCGGATATCACCTGCACTCTGTTGCTGCTGAACCCGGACTTCACCACCGCATGGAATGTCAGGTACAGATACACCCAGTCCCATCAGCCCTCTGCAACACGGATACAGAAATATTAGTTCTCATGGATGACGGCTGTTTTTTAATTTTCTGTGCCCTCAATCACGTCGAACATCCCGACAAAACATAAGACACAATTCTCGGAAGCTGGTGCATTGGCTCACTGATGCGAGGCTTCTATGGAAATACAACATGATCACACCTTAACGTGCCACAGTCTGGCTAAAGTACGAGTGGGTCTAACGTAACGCATGGCCGATTGTTGTTGCAGGAAGGAGCTGCTGCAGTGCGGAGCTCTCAACCCGGAGAAGGACCTCTACCTGGGCCAGCTGGCCCTCACCAAATTCCCCAAGAGCCCGGAGACGTGGATACACCGGTAAGACTTTGCAGCAGAGCTCCCCATTCCTCTCTAAACTCTGTCACATTTGTCATCTGTCGCAGGCTAAATTGAACACGTAACGTATTGGCCGTGAGACGAGCATCTTAGTGGTGCTTATGTCCCACAGAGATCCAGTGTTGTACTTGTTTTTTCTATGTGAGGTGTGCACACTGCTTTTACACAAATAGGTTATAAATGATCTAATTTTTTAAATAATAATAACTACCAATATACAGGAAATTACATGGCAGTTTGGTTTTGAAAGTTTCTAATTTATTAATTCCTGTCTCCTGTGTCCTCTGATGATAGCTGACGAGAGATTGAAATAGCAGCCTCTATTTTGCGCCCCAATCGGTATCGCACAAGAGGGAAGCGATGTGGCTTACTCCTTAGCTACTTCCATCCTCAGCTCTTGGGAAAGAAAACAATCTGCTTTTATTCAATTTTTTTACTACTTACCCGGAATTATACTTGCCCTGGGCAAGCCTTACTGTTGAGCTGTTTTAGAATGTAACAATGAATAGAAACAATCAGCAAATTTAGTTTTTGTTTCTCGTTTAATCACTTTGTCCTCTAAATCACAGCTCCTTCTTCAGTTGTAAGCTGAGCTCATTCGCGCATACACTCCGCATCTCTTTCTGTTTCGACTTAGTTTTGAATAAACATTAGCAGAAATGCCCACCACTCGTTCTAACCTTCATTCCAGCTGCATCTAGCTTACCCTTAATTGAGAATGACTCTGTAGGCAAGTTGTAGCGGCCCCAAGTTTTATGTTTGACCAATCAGCAATGTGCAGGCCTGACACTCGTAAAACAAAAAAATTACGGCAATAACGGGGACTATTTTGGAACCAGTAACTATGGTTGCCAGTTAAGACACAGGCCAGGTTCTGGTTGTGGCAACTGGTTGTTCCATTTTTTCCATGAAGACCAGCAGGACTGGCAGTAAACAGCAACTTGTAATGACTCGTAACAGACTGATGTGGGGTATTGTTGTTGTTTAGTGTGAGAAATGTTGAATATATTCCTCATTGGTTAAATATTATGCGGGGTAAAAAAATTGATGGATCCAGATAGAACCGGAGTGAATTTTAGTGAAAGCCGGCTGCTCAGCCTTTCTCTGCTTCAGCTTCTCTGACAGTCAGTGTCACCTCCTAATGTGTTCCTTGAATCCTGTTTCATGGGGTCTTGGGGAACAACACATTCAAACTTCAGTCTTATAAAAAAAATACAAAATTAAGTTCTTTGTTCACTGGTGCAAGCAAGTTTGACTTCACAGCCCCGGTGGCAGGAGTGTGATTGTCTTTTGTGTAGCGGTCCGAAGGAGTAGCCTCACCCTGGGACCGGTTTCTCCCCTCAGACGCTGGGTGCTGCAGCAGATCCTGCGTCAGCTCCCGGCTGTGGGCCGCAGCCGGAAGCATCAGCAGGGCCAAGCAGAGCAGGCCGATGGCGAGCAGAGCCAGAGGCTCAGTGACCATCTGGCCAGGACGCTCCATCAAGAGATGAAGGTGTGCTCAGACGCAGCCTGCCGCTACCCCAGCAACTACAACGCCTGGTCCCATCGCATCTGGGTGCTGCAGCACATGGCCAAGGGCAACGTCAAGGTAGGATGAGGAAGAGTGGATTTTATTATTATTTCTTCTTTTAAATATTCAAGGAGGTTATTTTCATAACCTTTGAAATGCCACCTGTGCATTCTCACTCACATACAGGTGGAAAAATCCCAGAGTTTCCTTTTATGTTCCTCTTCATACACTTTCGTTTTTAATGTGGATCTCTGAGTATTTACTCACATCTTAACTGAACGTTTGGGCTGGATGTTTTCCAACCTAATGGGTAAGACCCATTTGACACAAAAACACAGTTCTGACTAGAAGACTGTTTGTTACAACAACAAATAAAGAGGAAAAAGGTCAATAGAGTTGGACCCTGTGAGTTAATTGGACCGTTGTAAGGGACTGGTCAGATTTCCATCAGGGTATAAACAACCTGCTATAGTTTTGCACTTTTAAGCTGCCAATCAATCTGGAAGTGTTCAGTTTACAAGGGGCCATCAATTCAAATTAAACATTTGAACTTTTACAGCTTGTATGACACGTTGACCACGTGCCAAAGTCAAAAATGTACCAAGGCGTATCAGGGCCAGTGAAAGGTAAAATAATTATACATTACATTATAGTCATTTAGCAGACGCTTTTATCCAAAGCGACTTACAATAAGTGTATTCAACATAGGTATTCAAGAGAACTACTAGTCACCAGAAGTCATAAGTGCATCTCCTTTCTTAAACAAGCATCTAAAAGCATAGACCAGAGCAAAAGTATAGTGCAGAAGCAAATTAATACGAATACAATAAGTGCAACAAACTAATACGAATGCAATAAGTGCTACGAGGAAGGCTCCGGGTAGTACTTCCTGAAGAGGTGAGTTTTCAGCCTGCGCAGAAAGATGGGCAGCGACTCTGCTGTCCTGAGGTCAGTGGGGAGTTCATTCCACCACTGTAGGGCCAGGACAGAAAAAAGCTGTGACCGGGTGGATCGGCCGCAGGGACCTCTGAGCGACGGGCAACCAATCGCCCCGAGGCAGCAGAGCGAAGTGGTCGGGAGGAGGTGTAGGGCTTGACCAAGGCCTGGAGATAGGAAGGGAGCTCTTCCTTTCACTGCCCTGTAGGCTAGCACCAGAGTCTTAAACTGGATGCGAGCTCTAACAGGGAGCCAGTGTAGAGAACGGAGAAGGGAAGTTGTGTGGAGAACTTGGGGCGATTGAACACCAGACGAGCTGCAGCTTTCTGGACAAGCTCCAGAGGTCTGATGGCCGACGCCGGGGCTCCGGCAAGTAGTGAGTTGCAGTAGTCCAGGCGGCAGATGACCAGAGCCTGGATGAGCACCTGCGCTGTCTCCTCAGTGAGGAAGGGGCGAATCCTCCTGATGTTGTAGAGGAGGAATCTGCAGGAGCGTGTGACCGATGCAATGTTTGCTGAGAGCGACAGTTGGTCGTCCAGGGTCACACCCAGATTCCTCGCAGTCCGAGTTGGCGTCACCACGGTATCATCAATGGTGATGGACAGGTCTCGGTGCGGGCAACCCTTCCCCGGGAGGAACAGTAGCTCAGTTTTGTCCAGGTTGAGCTTCAGGTGGTGTGTCGCCATCATGCCGAGATGTCCAGCCAACCCCGGCAGCATCGAGATGTCAGCCAGGCACGCAGCAGGCGTGCACTGGCTGCTGACATCTGGAGAATCAGAGTCGCTGAGGCGTGAAGCGACTCTGTCACCGCAAGGAGGGCTGTCTCTGTCGAGTGACCCACCTTGAACCAGGACTGGTGGGGGTCCAAGAGGTTGTTCTGGTGGAGGTAGGAAGACAGTTGGTTAAAGACAGCACGTTCAAGTGTTTTGGATAGAAAGGGTATACAAATTTTGTTAGATTAAAGTCAAGAATGTAGAGAAAAAGCTTGGATAGTCTCTGAGATAAAGTGGTTTTGGTAGAAAAAATGTTGTAAATCTAGTGTTTCAGTCAAGGAACCACTTCGCTTCACTTTAAAAGGTTGGATCAACCCGTCATTCTGCAGTCAAGTCAGCCGTCACTCGAATCTCCGTGATCAAATCAGCAGATGCAAAAATTGTTGTCCACCCATACAGAATAACTATAAACTGACATACGCATTAAATGCATTCAAACAATTTCAAAAACGCATTTAAATGACCTAGGATGAGCCGAGTGGAAGAGCAAAGGATGGCTTTGGCAAAGTTAGCATAAGGATTCATGTCTGTTTTGTCATTATAAGATGTTAAAAAAGGGTATATATAAATACATAATGTATGAAAATAAGATTAATTGGATTATATTCACATGAGTTACAAAGCATGTTACCTGCGTGCCTGATAAATGCAATAGAAAATACCACTAATTGTGAGGGAAATGTCTTTATACTTAAATGTTTTGGTTGGGAAAGATTATTCCCAACAATGACTGATACAATTGAGTTGAGGCCATCTGGGAATTGATACAGACAATTATTGCAGAGCCTCTGAGTATTATTTGTAGTTTTGTTTTTGCATACATTTGTGAGTCTCTTGTAAATTTGCCACTTTAATCTCTGAAAATATCAGAAACTATGTAAAATTACGATTGATTTTTTTTCTCGATTTATTACCAGCCACTTATGTAGTATTTTTTATATATTTTTTTTTAACTTACATGACACTCATACCAAGGTTGAATTGTTGATTAGTAATTCAAATAAGTCATAACTCAGTCCAGGAATCTGCCAACACATTTTGTGCAACAATTACTCAACACAGTGTATTATATGGGACATCTTATTGAATTAAGATCACCAGATGGCTAAATGAACTACACGACAACCTCATAAAATTGTGTTGGATTTCCTTATTAGTCCACTGTTCTTCACAAACTGCCATGTTTGCTCTCAGGTTTTCCACGATGAGCTGTCCTCTATGCGCCTTTGGGTGGCCATGCACGTGTCTGACCACAGTGGCTTCCACTATCGCCAGTTCCTCCTCGAGGAGCTGATCGCTGAGCTCTCCCAGACTCCAGCCTCCACCACCACCACCACCACCACCACCACCACCACCACCGCCAGTTCACCACAGCACCGGTGCAGCACAGTCTCCAGCAGCAGTCCCCCACATCACGGCCATGACCAGGCTAATGGGGAACTGTCGGGAGCGGAGGGAGTGGGTGAGGAGGAGAGTCAGCTCAGCTCCCCCTCGGTCCTTCAACTCTTGCACCAGGAGGTGGAGCTGTGCTCGGACCTGATCCAGTCCTTCCCGGGTCACGAGACACTTTGGAGTCACAGGTGAGGCCACAGAGGTGAACGTAACACAAGACAGTTATAATATAATGCAATGAAACAGAAGCACAGTACAGCACTGCAGTCAAACTTTAGTGTTTGCACGTTGTTTCAGTTAATGTACAACCATTAAGAGTTCAAAAGGATTTTCTGCTGCAGAGAGGTTGATGTGTGTCGATCTTCTTTGTTGGTATTGTAATGTGTGTGGTGAAGATTTACTCAAGAACTCTCTTTAAGAACCATTTTGAGGTACCATTTCATCCTACTTAACTCCACTACATTGTTTGGCAACTATAGTCACTTGTTAAAATAAGACTTTTCATACAAAATACATGAGGAATATCTAAAATGTGATTCTTTGAAGATTAATTTTTCTCTATAATGTATCCTAAAAATATATGCAAAAAAAAAATATTCTTGAAGTATTTTCGTGTAACGTTCTTATGAACTGCATTGACCAAAAAAAAAAATCCTCATCAATGTTGACGTGGCTGTTTTACTCTTGATGGACCATGATGATGCCAAGAAGTTTGTCTGTAAACACAGCATTCACTCCCTGAACCATTATACTGTCCATTCTGAGGGGCGAAATCACCAGACATAAAGCGCTGGCTGCCATATTATTTTTATTTTATTTTAATAAAATAGTTCTGAATGACAAATTGCGACTCGAGATACATGTACATTTTATCTCCACAAGCCTGTTCTTCCAAACAAAGCAAGCATGACGATGGAGACATGCCTATATGTCTGTATCACTCCGCCTCCACAAACGCTCAGCTGAGAGGTTTTGTCCTGCTGGATGGAGAGCGGAGAGTCGTTCTCAGTGTTATCAGCAGAATAATTGATTACAAAACACATTAAGAATTGCATTGATTGCACAGACAGACAGAGAGCATCCTCATTAGACGTGGTACTTCGGAAAACACTGAAAAACAACTAGATGATTGTATAGCAGGCATTGAGATGTCCACTTAAAGCAAAACGCCGTTCTTTCCCTAAACGCCACACGGGAGCTTACTGACTTAAATGATTTATCTTTATTTAGATTATTTAAGTAGTTTAGTTGATTCACATGGTTTGGATCAAGTGATTCACATTTTTTTTAATTTTGGTTATTTGTGGCTCTCTTCATAATTGAAATACTTTGATAAGACATTTTCCCCTTTAAAATAACCTTGTTTTATTTGTTGACTAACAGTGCATTCACGTTATTAGGAAAACAATACATTAAACCAACCTTGTGGCATGTCATGGAAAACCTTACAGAGAGTGCATCACAAATAATTAGAAAGCTAATAAATGAGGTCTAATGATTCCTGATAACAAAAGTTCTGATCAGTCAGAAATAGACATGGTTTTAAATAGTAATCGCTATTTACAGACTGTGAGCTTAAACGGACAAGTTGCTTAATTCTCCTTAACAATAATACACTACATGTTTACAGTCAGGGAGACAAACTCATTAAAATATGCAATAATTAATACAAGTGTAAATGATGAAATGGCAGCGTTAGAAAGTTTCAGAGGAACTAAAATGTGTCTGTCGTCGTCCCCGATTTGGAAACGACGACATTTGCTAGTAAACTTTTTTCTCGTTAACTGCCACTTTAATGTCAGAGACTATCCCAAGTTTTTCCTTTATTTAAATTACCACTTTAAGCAAGTTTTTTCTCTATATATTACCGATATAACTTCATCTCAGCAGCCTGCAAAAATATTCTTCTTAACAACTTTGAGGCGAGAAATTGCCAATCCAGTTGCTGTATCTTCAGAGCCAGCAGATTTCACATCCAGCCCGGATGTGAAATCTGACCCCAAACCAGAGCTCATTTCAATAACAAGCTGTGCGATGTGTCTTTCCACCCCTTTCCAGGCGGCACGTCTACTACCTTTGGCACCACTGGAGGAGGGACCACCAGCACCACTGCAGCAGCAACGGAGGCGGCGAGCCGGACCGCCTAAACAATGGAGACCCAGTCCCATCGAAGGCCGGCCCACAAAGCTCTGCAGGCAGGGAGGAGGGGAGTGTGAATGGACAGAGGCACGCCGGCGAAGCTATGGAGGTGGACGGGGCGTCCCTGCCGGACCCGCGCGACAGCAAGCGACTGAAGCGGGGCTTGCTGGAGCCCAGCCCCCGCCCTGCCTCCGAGCACAGCTTCGTAGCGGGATCCTGGACGGCTGCTGTAACCCCGAGCAGAGACGCTTCGCCAGGCGTACAAGAAGTGGTTAGACACTGTCATTAGTCAGCAGCCTTGAGATAGATAGATAGATAGATAGAGAGAGATAGAGATAGAGATAGAACAGCTAGCCCGTCAGTCTTTCTCAACATTGGAAGTTGCCTTTAGACACAGATTTTGGATCAGCTTAACTACCTGTATCGCTGACTTGAACTCATAGTGCTTCGGATGCGGTGCTGACTTTAGAAACCAGTCAATGGGGCAGCGTGGTTCCTGTCCCCATTCTCCTGGTAGTGAGTAGAGAGGACGGGGTCCTTGAGAGTAAGGATGTTTTTTGGCGAGACCCGGTCTGTTGTCTTCCTCGGAAACATCTGGATTATCTGGAGCTTCATCTGAGTACCCCCTTCAGAATGGAAATCTGCACAAGCAGAGCCCGTCGGCTCGCGATGTGTCGGTTGGTAGATTCTAGTCTTATTCCAGGTGTCTCAATGCCTCAGGTCAACTTGCCACTGCTTTCTTTCGGCACATCTTCCTTAATTTCTGTTCAAATACTTCGGCAAAGAAAATAAATGAAGCTACCAGAGGATGAGGGATGATGACTTTGCAGAGGTGAGAGCAGAACTATATAAATAGAACATAAGACATGAAACGATGTGAAATAATCAATATTATAATTATTCCACAATAATAATGAATAAATAAACATGACCCAAATAAATTGTTACGTAACTTAATAAATAGCTAAAACTCAATTCATGATAATTTAATATTATATCATTATTATTCAAATAGTTAAAATAGTTAAAATATCTACATTCTATTGATTTATGTTATTTAATATTTTATGGGTGTTTTGGAGTAGATGGAAAATAATAAAATACATCACAGGAAACACCACCTACATGAAGAATTCCAGTATGTTATTCATGTCGTAGGAACGCTCAATCAATATTTGTGAACATGAGCTTCTCTCTGAAACTTGAGATGTCGTCAAGTAGTAGAAATATGAATCCATTAAATTTGGATTCATATGGCAGGCAGTGATGAGTGGGGATAAGCAGAATGTTTCTTTTGGTTATTACAGCTGGCAGATGCACAACACATTTACAGCCGAGGTTACTTATTTTTTAACTTCATTTTTTTCTCCTTTTATTTTGGAAGGTGGTCCTCTGAACTTTTCGGATGTGTTAATTAACAAAAGGCAGTGGAGCTCCGTTCATTCTATTGTAGCGTTGTCAATTAGTGAAACAGACCATGTACCCATATACTCACAACATTCCCCTCTTTCCCAATCAATATGTCCATAGCTCCAAGGTTTATACTTGATGACATCACACATTTCAGTTTTAGCACTCTAGTTATTTGGATTTGAGAGAGTTGTTCATGTTTATTCATATTTGTGGACTTTCTTAAACAATAGGAATATGTATGAATTCTGAAAACAGGCGTATTTCCCCTTTAATGAACAAGGATCAAGTTTCTTTCCGATAACAAAAAATAAATAAATGTCAGCTTCACATTCCCAACTTTTTTAGATCAATGGGTTAAAATTCACTCTCTTGTTGCAGTGGCAGGTTTTAAGCACAGCACGACTCCTGTTTTTTTCCCTCTGAAGTTCTTTAAATTTCCATTCTGAAGGCGGTAACCTGTATTAACCACGTCATTTTCTCGTTGTCCTCTCTTCTGTTGGTCCGTGTTCACTGCTCCCGGGTCAGGTCTTTACTGGTTAACGCTGTCAGTAAGTTCCAACTATGTAGCTAAGTTACAGTAGCTTACAACATAAAGCCAAAAAGCTAGTCGTTAGCTAAATAACACGTTATGTCTGCTAAAAAGTCATGGCTAACCTGCGAGTCTTACCTTCTGCCAACCTGAAGCACTAAATCTCCAAGCAGAGGAGAAGTTCAGAGGTACCGATGTTGGACTTTGAAGGAAAGAGCGCTAGGGAGGCGAGTCTCCCAACATTCACTGGTGCTACATGCTGCCGTTTCTACTTCACCCGTTACAGAAAACCGAGCAGCCCTTTGGACTATTTGATGATTATAGGCAGTCATTGTTCTGTGGGGTTAACTACTGTTTGAAATGACGTCTGTTACTTTGCACCAGGCTAGCTAACGGTAGTACTAGCTGCTTTTATCTCACTACCTTGTACACAAATAGAGGAAAATATCTTAAAGGTCAACGTCTACATTGTTTGTATATTTGGTTGAGGAATAATTTATAGCGCACTCTTAAAAGTTGTGACATGCTATATCTGCACAGGCCATTCCTTCAAACGAGAGGCAAAATCCCTCCCCTTCTGGAGTGCCCACCTCATTTCGGAAAGAAAAAAACATTTATTCATTTTTTTCATCCCGTTTGAATTGTGCCATGAATTTAAAAGATAATTTTGCAAGTCAATAAAAGTCCCAGTTTGTCGTAATAACATATAGTTTTTTGTGTGTCCTCTCGGTGGACTACATCTCTCCTATCGGGCAATATACATTGCAACAGCTAGCTAGCTAACTAGGCAAGCGAAAGAACCAGCGAGACAAGTTGTTGGTCTGAGTACATCCTGGTACCAAACATATTTTGGCGCGCAAACCATTTTTTTTTATTGTCAAACATATATGGCACAATTCAAACAAAAAACGATTTGTCTCTTGCTGTTGACTACCTAGATATTTTTCCGAAATAATCTCCCATGGTGGTCCACAGGAAGGGGCGGGCCTTTGCTCATCTATAATCTAGAAGGTGAGAAAGATAGCTCCTCCCATCCAATTTTCTCATCTCTATTATTAAGGTAAAGAAGGGTTTTCTTGAATGTGATCATAACAGAGTGTGACTATGTGTGCCGGATGGTTTCCTAAAACATAGGATTCAAACAGGCGCCTCAGATCGGATCCATCGTTCTGTTATGGGTCGTTGTTACTAGCCGTTTAGCTTTGTTGGTGACACTGTCGCCACCCGAGTGAAGAAATGCATAAATTTACACAGGTGATGTTGTTCCAGCATAGTAGCCATGGACACATTATCATTCACTACATGCACCATGTGGGCACGTGCGTCCTGCAGGAGCTTTGGCGTACCATTGGCTGGCCCTTGTTGCAGTTTGGGCGCCACTAAATCTGTATATAGAGGTACGGATTGGATAGCCTACGTTGGCTCATTCTTGAAGACAAAATGGCAGATTTGAGGGGAACAAAAAAGGTTTTGGGGCCACCGTGCACAGGCTTGCTAGCCAAAATGACCCCATCACACTGTCTCCACGTGCTTCCATGTAACCCTTAACCACGTTGTACTTAGGTTCTCTTAGAAACTACAATGTTAAGAGTTATGAAGTAAGGCGCTTTATCACCTCAAAATCACTGTGTACATGATCATAGATAATCTTGAAACTAGTATTTTTGAGCCATGTATTCTTTAGGTTTGTTCATCAAGAAAGGGTGCATATCAGAGCTGTATGGTGGAGGGGGGGGGTATTTTAACAACCTCGCAGACCTAGAACACAAACTTTGAATACAAGACTATCTATGCAGAAATGTTTTTTTTTAAAGGTTCAACAAGCTTTTTAAAAAGAATAATGTAGCTTCTGTTTTTTGTTTTTTTTCTAATTTATTCTTCAGTTTACTTCAGTGGAGGGTATGTCCTTCATGAATAATCCCTAGCATCTCATTCATTTTCTATTTATTTATAGAGGTAAAGTCTTTTATCTTCACTTTCAGTGTTTTGTCATCTGCTTACCAAGAAAATAAAACTCATCTGGGATAAAGGTGTTTTTTTGTGTGTGTGTGCGCGCATAGCAGTCAGATGCTCTGTTGCAAAAGAATTAAAGACAAAAAAACGAAATGGACTTGACTTTAGCTTCTGATCCTGAGAATTTCACACTGCAGGTCCCAGAGATGTCTATCTTTATAAATTCAAACCTCTGGGTTTGTAATATAATTCACACACATCTACTAATGATAGGGCCTCGGCTATCACATTTTCAGAGCCCAACTTATGCTCTATTTCTAGTTCAAACTTGTGTGCCAACAGCAACCAGTACATGAGCCCATTGTACATGGACGACAAGAAGGCGAGGTGTTTTCGTCAGTGTACCCTATGGGGATCCAATGTACTTAACAGCTAAGCTGGATTCTGCTCGATAGTAGAACATCTAACTTAGTGTTTGTTATATTTACAGGAGAAGTAGCTGAAGGGGGATCAATTCCATAATTTTGCTGGATCCACTCTGCTCAGGCTCCTACTGCACTCAGTTAGACCTCCAGCTTGAAGAAGTCGGGAGCATCAAGTATTGGCCGAACACACAGGTGACTTTTTACGATGTCAAATGGTAAATGGTGGTTCAGGTGGACTGTACTTGTAGAGCGCTTTTCTAGTCTTCCGAGCACTCAAAGCGCTTTTACACTACTTGTCATCATTAATTCATTTACAGCCATTCATACACTGATAGCACCATACAAAGTGCCACCTGCCGATCAGGGCTCTAACTAACCCTTCAAACCTATTCACAGCAATTTGAATGGAGCAATTTGGGTTAAGTGCCTTGCCCAAGGACACATAGACATGGACTAGCAGAGCTGGGGATCAAACCCGCCGATCCTCTGAAGGATGCCCTGCTCTGCCATTGAGCTGATGACAATGCGTGCTGACATGCGGGGATTCCTAATAAATTCAACCTTGGCGCTAACGAGGTGGTTACGGGGGTGAACACCTGTCATGCGATGAATCCAAAGCACATCGGTGGGCACGGGAAATTCAGTGACTTTTGCATCGACGGGGTGTACCTGACCAGTGCACATTTGGAGGCATAAAAGATAGTTTTCTTCAAGGTAACACAAGGTGAGTCATTGATACTCAAATAATCTTCCTAGGGGGTTGAAGAATTCCTTTAACTTTACCTTTTCTCTAGCTGCTTGGAAACTGAGATCCCGATGGGGCTGTTACACTGAACAAATCATCCTTTGCGACAATTACCGGTCAACTCCAGGGTCCAGATTAAAGAAGGCCATCTTTCCAACCATTTATTTAGCTCACCACAGACAATTATATGATTTATGTTACTCCCCAGAGAGGTCTAGCAGTGAGGGAAGGATGTTTCACCCTTTTGTTGCTTTTGTACATGAAATCATGGTCAATATAATTTGGCTTTTTTGACAAGAATTTGCAAAAAAAACAAAACTTTAATATCAAAGTGAAAACAGATTTTTTTTTAAATAATGTAAATTAATTAAAAATATATAAGGTAAAGTAAATGATTGCATAAATATTCACCCACTTCAGGTCAGTATTTAGTAGATGCACCTTTGGCTGCAATCACAGCACTGAGTCTGAATGTCTCAATCAGGCTGGCACATCTGGACACTGCAATTTTTCTCCATTCTTCCTTTGCAAAACAGCTCAAGCTCTGTCAGGTTGCTCGGGGATCGGGCGTGAACAGCTCTTTTCAAGTCCAGCCACAAATTCTCGATTGGATTGAGATCTGGGCTTTGACTTGGCCACTCCAGAACATTCACCTTGTTGTCTTTGAACCATTTCTGTGTAGCTTTTGCTGTATGCTTGGGGTCGTTGTCTTGCTGGAAAATAAATCTTCTCCCAAGTCGTAGTTCTCTTGCAGACTGAGTCAGATTATCCTCCAGGATTTGGCGATATTTTTCTGCATTCAGATTCC
>NW_026551817.1:0-1087 GCF_027596085.1 Anoplopoma fimbria | reverse complement strand
GAAGCGGTTTCAGACTGTTTTTTTTTTACGTGTTACAACTGAACAGGGTTGGGAGTTATTGTGAATACGCTCATTAACGTTTGAACAATGTTGAGTTATTGTGAACACGTTTAATAAAGTTTGACTGACTGACTGTTTCGCTTAATGCGCCTTATAGTCTGGTGCGCTTTATATATGAAAAAAGATCGAAAATAGACCATTCATTGACAGTGCGCCTTATAATCCAGTGCGCCCTATAGTGCGGAAAATACGGTACTATGGCCAGCAAGCTCGCCCCTGGCATACTATGTAACATATAAACTCTAGACCACCTCAATAGCCAGCCAAAATAGCTGGCCTCCTAGCTTGCAGGTTAGCTAGACCATTTGCTAACGGCACTGGGAGTTACCACAGTTAATTGAAGACATGTTTTTTCTATCCACTCCTCTATTGCACTCGTGACTGCAAATCTTTCCTCGTCCTTGGAGCAGCTTATACTTCAATTTTATATGAAGTTGAAGTATTAGCTTCTGATTCTTCCGGCGTGAATCGGTGAGCACCTTCAACTCAGTTTCTGTTGTCAACAGCACAAAAACATGGATCACAGTTGAACTCAGGCGGTACTGCCGAGTGAAGCCGATGCGTAACTGTCTTAAAACTTGCGTTCTCCCTACTGACCAGCAGGGGGCGAGTCCTCCTGTTGCAAAAATAAGTCTGATTGTATGGAGGGTCTATGAGAGAATGACCCTACTTCTTACTTGATTTATTACATCAGTAAACATTGTAAACATGAGTTTATGGTCTCAATCTCTACTTTGAAGTCTCCATCAATACTAGCATGATGTTCATTTAGTAAATGATGGTCTCTTTTAGAGTAAAATAGACCATAAAATGGAGTATGCTTTAGGGTGGGCTTACTTTGACTAACAGGTTGCTGCCGCTATCAGAGCCGCATACGGCCTCTCTACGTCACTCCTCCGCATTCCAAATACGGAAAATCTGTTCATTGTAAATTCATAATAAAAAAAACATGGCAGAAGCCATAATCCAAGATGATGACGTGAAAACGCCAAACTCGAGGCTTCAAAACATCAGTCCATAAACCAAT
>NW_026551816.1:0-3968 GCF_027596085.1 Anoplopoma fimbria | reverse complement strand
CTATGTAACCAGGGCTCTAAATTAACACCCGCCAACCCGCCAAATGCGGGTGAAAATTCATTTTGGCGTGTATTAAAAAAAACTCACTAGCCGGCTTGGCGGTGATAAATGAGTAACTTTACCATCTATTTCGCGGGACGACGTGAGCACGGTTTCTATGGGAACGCATCCGTCGAGGCTGCCGTACTAGGGGAGGGCGTAGGTCACTCTTGGGTTGGAAAAAATTTGATAGACGCTGTACAAATACAAATACAGACACAAACACAAACAAGATGTGGCGATGGTTGGGACAGCCGGCCATCAAGAGAAAGGATATTCCTACCAAAGAGGTAGGGGAGGAGGAGGATATTGGACCTCATGAAAAAAAATGTTAACTGTAAATGGCTAACTGGTCGTGAGTGGCTCGTGTATGATCACGAAAACAGCGTTGTTCTGTCAGGACCGAATGTATGCTAAAGAAAAACACAAAACGAATAATTTCGTGGTAGGAACCAATAATTTCAAAGTAGAAGCAGTAAAGGAAAAAAAAAAAAATGGAACTGATGGGATGGGGGCTCTGAGTCAGAGTCCTCAGAGAGCTCTGCCTCTGATGATGTTTAACCTGTCTTTTGTACATAATACATTTGTGTAATTTTGTACATTATCTACACTAAAACATGTTTAGAGTTGTTTAAAGTTTTAAGTTGTAAAACGCTGGCCCCAGCCCCACCTTCTGGCGGTTAGGATTTAATTTTAATTGGATATACATTCCCAACTTCACTGTAAGATGAATTTAAAGCTTTAGTTAATAAAATGATCAAATGAATTCAGTGGCTCTCATAATCTGTCTTTTTTGCACGGGAAAAAATGTGGCTAGTGGAAATTCTGATTGGCTGGTAACTTCAGAAACTTACCAGCCACATTGGCTGGTGATCAAAAAAGTTAATTTAGAGCCCTGTATGTAACATATAAACTCTAGACCACCTCAATAGCCAGCCAAAATAGCTGGCCTCCTAGCTTGCAGGTTAGCTAGACCATTTGCTAACGGCACTGGGAGTTACCACAGTTAATTGAAGACATGTTTTTTCTATCCACTCCTCTATTGCACTCGTGACTGCAAATCTTTCCTCGTCCTTGGAGCAGCTTATACTTCAATTTTATATGAAGTTGAAGTATTAGCTTCTGATTCTTCCGGCGTGAATCGGTGAGCACCTTCAACTCAGTTTCTGTTGTCAACAGCACAAAAACATGGATCACAGTTGAACTCAGGCGGTACTGCCGAGTGAAGCCGATGCGTAACCGTCTTAAAACTTGCGTTCTCCCTACTGACCAGCAGGGGGCGAGTCCTCCTGTTGCAAAAATAAGTCTGATTGTATGGAGGGTCTATGAGAGAATGACCCTACTTCTTACATCAGTAAACATTGTAAACATGAGTTTATGGTCTCAATCTCTACTTTGAAGTCTCCATCAATACTAGCATGATGTTCATTTAGTAAATGATGGTCTCTTTTAGAGTAAAATAGACCATAAAATGGAGTATGCTTTAGGGTGGGCTAACAGGTTGCTGCCGCTATCAGAGCCGCATACGGCCTCTCTACGTCACTCCTCCGCATTCCAAATACGGAAAATCTGTTCATTGTAAATTCATAATAAAAAAACATGCCATAATCCAAGATGATGACGTGAAAACGCCAAACTCGAGGCTTCAAAACATCAGTCCATAAACCAATGGGTGACGTCTTGAGGACTGGGTCCACTTTTTATATACAGTCCTATTGAACTAAGCTAGGCCAGAGAATGTCTAATATGAGGAGAACTGGCACTCGCGGGTTAGTTCCGGGTTTCCGGACTGGTTGCAGTAATAATCTTTGACCACGCGGGGCGCTCGTAGGCGAGTCCAGAATGAATGGGAGCCAACGGGGTTTTATCCTCAGAATCCACTTTTCTCACGATGTAATTTTTTGTCAAGTAATTTGAAAGTTGCTATCAAAGGGTGGGGCTAAAATAATAAACTCAGCTGAATATTGCATTTTTTAAGGTCACGTATCTGTTCTAAAAAGGTGTTCAAAAAATGCGATGACGTCACACTGTCAGAGGTACTGCTTTACGGCAGTTTCTGAATCACTTCGGCACTTCCTTTTCCCCGCAACGTGGAGGTAAGGCTTTTTTTTTATTAAGAGTAGGCTTTTTGCTTAATGCACTGGATGTATGAATTTTAAAAGGGCCTGAGTTAATGTCAAAAATAACTTCGACGGAAAGTCCTCATAAAGATAATGTTTCCGATCTGCTTCAGCTTCAGATGCTCAAGTCGGGTCTCTAGTGCGTAATCAATCACCAAGTCCGTCCCTGACCAATCAGCATTCATTAGCGGGAATGCTACTGGCGTATACGGCCAACAACGGCCCAAACTGTAAGAAATCGAAAGGACATAAGTACTCACTCATTTGACTTTTGAACCATAATCTATATTGAACTTGCGGAATCTACAATAAAATTTGCGATATTTCAACGACAAGCAGGTGAAAGAGGCATAATTAGCCGTTTAGCCCCATAGACTCCCATTCAATCTGGACTCGCCCACGATCACCCCAGTGGATGTCTCATGGAACTACAACCAAATAGGCGTAGGCTGACCAAACGTCCTCTTTTCCCCGGACATGTCCACTTTTTACGTCCCGTCCGGGGCGTCCGGGGGTTTTTTATTAATTGATGATAATGTCCGGTTTTCCTTCTGTGCGTGTATATGTGTGTATATGTGTGTGCCCCCTCCCCCGGTTGTCATTGTGGGTTAGCGTTATTACAGTAGCCATTTAACGCATCGCCAGAGAAGACGTCGTATGACGTACAGACGTTAATCAGGACGTACGACCAGACGCTGCAGCGTCAACAATCTAGAGGCGGCAAAAAGGAAAGAAAAGAAGACCAGCGGTCATAAATGGTATGTTGTGTATATGAACTTATTTATTTTGTGTGAATTGGCAGTAGACTTGGACGTTAGGTCTGAATTGAAGACCTAACGTAACGTTATAAAAGTCAGTGGACGTTAACATTATGACAATGTTTTCATATCTGTCATTAGTGACGCTGTAACGTTAACGTTAGCATGAGATTACCAGGTGATGACATTGTATGTGGCCCTGTTTTGGAAGAGGGGAGGTGGAAGACTGCTTTGGTAACATGTGATTTTGAGTAGGCATAGGAACATGAGACTCTGTTAAAAATAATAATAATCAATGGTTGATAGTTGTGTGTGTTAGGCTAACTTCTGTATTTTGTATTTTGCCAGTGGACAAAGGAGAGGAACCAGCTCTCTGTTGCATCACTGAAAGGGATTCTATTTGTGAAATACAATTTGAAGGAATATTCTTGCAAAGACTTTCATGCTTACATGTTGAGCAACCGAAAACTGCTGGGAAAGATCAGCTCTACTGCAAAATATGGATGGGTAGACAAGGAGGATGAAGAAGATAACTAAAGATTTTGTTTTTTTGTTAATATCTATTTTGTTAATATCCATATGTTTTTTGTTAATAATATATTTGTTTTTTTGTAAGTAATATCTTGTGAGGGTACTTTTTATTATTTTACATTACACTGAACATTTAGTGAGAAATATATTGTTAAAGTTGGATTTTCTAATACAGAAGAGGTATCATTTAGAACATTATTTCATATTATTTATTTATTTATTTGTCCACTAAGATTTGAAAGAGAGCTATTATTTTACTAGTTCATTTTTCTAACACAGAAGAGACATTATTTCTATCATTATTTTATTCCAGAGATTTTACATTTATTTTACATTTATATATATATATATATATTTTTTGCTAATTGAGGCATAATAAAGAAAGTTCAATAACCTCTATGAAGCCTATCTGAATTTCTGTCTTTGAGAGATATTATTTTGTAATATAACAAAATATTCTATCCATACATATATATATTAAAATTATAGGGAATCTTTGGGTAAACTGCGAGTATCATTT
>NW_026551815.1:0-4809 GCF_027596085.1 Anoplopoma fimbria | reverse complement strand
TTTTCGACAAACTGTACTATGAATTTTTTCAACGTACTATACTATGACTTTTTTCAACATACTATACTATGACTTTTTTCAACATACTATACAATTACTTTTTTATGATTTTTTTCAACATACTATACTATGGCTTTTTCATGATTTTTTTCGACAAACTGTACTATGATTTTTTTCAACATACTATGACTTTTTTATGAATTTTTTCAACGTACTATACTATGACTTTTTTCAACATACTATACAATTACTTTTTTATGAATTTTTTCAACATACTATACTATGTCTTTTTTATGAATTTTTTCAACGTACTATACTATGACTTTTTTCAACATACTATACTATGACTTTTTTCAACATACTATACAATTACTTTTTTATGATTTTTTTCAACATACTATACTATGGCTTTTTCATGATTTTTTTCGACAAACTGTACTATGATTTTTTTCAACATACTATGACTTTTTTATGAATTTTTTCAACGTACTATACTATGACTTTTTTCAACATACTATACTATGACTTTTTCATGATTTTTTTTGACAAACTATACTATGATTTTTTTCAACATACTATACTATGACTTTTTTTTCAACATACTATACTATGACATTTTTCCACATACTATACTATGACTTTTTCATTTTTTTCCCAAACTGTACTATGATTTTTTTCGGCATACTATACAACAAACATACTGTATGGCTTTTTCATGATTTTTTTCAACATACTATGACTTTTTTATGACTTTTTTCAACATACTATACAATTACTTTTTTATGACTTTTTTTTTTTACATACTATACAATTACTTTTTTATGAAACTTTTTTTTTTTCAACATACTATACTATGTCTTTTTTATGAATTTTTTTTTCAACGACTATACTATGACTTTTTTTTTTTCAACATACTATACTATGACTTTTTTCAACATACTATACAATTACTTTTTTATGATTTTTTTCAACATACTATACTATGGCTTTTTCATGATTTTTTTCGACAAACTGTACTATGATTTTTTTCAACATACTATGACTTTTTTATGAATTTTTTCAACGTACTATACTATGACTTTTTTCAACATACTATACAATTACTTTTTTATGATTTTTTTCAACATACTATACTATGTCTTTTTTATGAATTTTTTCAACGTACTATACTATGACTTTTTTCAACATACTATACTATGACTTTTTTCAACATACTATACAATTACTTTTTTATGATTTTTTTCAACATACTATACTATGGCTTTTTCATGATTTTTTTCGACAAACTGTACTATGATTTTTTTCAACATACTATGACTTTTTTATGAATTTTTTCAACGTACTATACTATGACTTTTTTCAACATACTATACAATTACTTTTTTATGATTTTTTTCAACATACTATACTATGAATATCCTATCTCCAGGCCTTGGTCAAGCCCTACACCCCCGCCCGACCACTTCGCTCTGCTGCCTCGGGGCGATTGGTTGCCCCGTCGCTCAGAGGTCCCTGCAGCCGATCCACCCGGTCACAGCTTTTTTCTGTCCTGGCCCCTCAGTGGTGGAATGAACTCCCCACTGACGTCAGGACAGCAGAGTCGCTGCCCATCTTTCGGCGCAGGCTGAAAACTAGACCTCTTCAAGAAGTACTACCCTGAGCCTTCCTCGTAGCACTTATTGCATTCGTATTAGTTGTTGCACTCACTGTATTCGTATCAGTTCGCTGCACTTATTGAATTCGTTTACTGCACTTATCCTATTCGTAGTAGTTTGTAGCACTTATTATATTCGTATTAGTCTGTTGCAATTATTGTTTTCGTAGTAATTTGCTTCTGCACTATACTTTTGCTCTGGTTTATGCTTTAAGATGCTTGTTTAAGAAAGGAGATGCACTTATGACTTCTGGTGACTAGTAGTTCTCTTGAATACCTATAATACACTTCCTGTAAGTCGCTTTGGATAAAAGCGTCTGCTAAATGACTGTAATGTAATGTAATGTATGACATTTTTCCACATACTATACTATGACTTTTAATTACTTTTTTCAATATACTATACTATGACTTTTTCATGATTTTTTTCTACATACTATACTATGACATTTTTCAACATACTATACTAAGACTTTTTAATGATTTATTTTTTTTCGACATACTATACTATGACTTTTTTCAACATACTATACAATTACTTTTTCATGATTTTTTTCTACATACTATACTATGACATTTTTCCACATACTATACTATGACATTTAATTACTTTTTTCAATATACTATACTATGACTTTTTCATGATTTTTTTCGACAAACTGTACTATGATTTTTTTCAACATACTATACTATGACATTTTTCCACATACTATACTATGACATTTAATTACTTTTTTCAATATACTATACTATGACTTTTTCATGATTTTTTTCTACATACTATACTATGACATTTTTCAACATACTATACTAAGACTTTTTTATGATTTTTTTTTTTCGACATACTATACTATGACTTTTTCATGATTTTTTTCAACGTACTATACTATGACTTTTTTCAACATACTATACTATGACTTTTTTCAACATACTATACAATTACTTTTTTATGATTTTTTTCAACATACTATACTATGACATTTTTCCACATACTATACTATGACATTTAATTACTTTTTTCAATATACTATACTATGACTTTTTCATGATTTTTTTCTACATACTATACTATGACATTTTTCAACATACTATACTAAGACTTTAATTACTTTTTTCATACTATACTATGACTTTTTCATATTTTTTTCGACAAACTGTACTATGATTTTTTTCACATACTATACTATGACATTTTTCAACATACTATACTATGACTTTTTTAATTACTTTTTTCAACATACTATACTATGACTTTTTTTTTTTCAACGATTACATGATTTTTTTCACATACTATACTATGACATTTTTTTCACATACTATACTATACTATGACTTTTTTCAATATACTATACTATGACTTTTTCATGATTTTTTTCAACATACTATACTATGACATTTTTCCACATACTATACTATGACATTTAATTACTTTTTTCAATATACTATACTATGACTTTTTCATGATTTTTTTCGACAAACTGTACTATGATTTTTTTCAACATACTATACTATGACATTTTTCCACATACTATACTATGACATTTAATTACTTTTTTCAATATACTATACTATGACTTTTTCATGATTTTTTTCTACATACTATACTATGACATTTTTCCACATACTATACTATGACATTTTTCAACATACTATACTAAGACTTTTTTATGATTTTTTTTTTTTTCGACATACTATACTATGACTTTTTCATGATTTTTTTCAACGTACTATACTATGACTTTTTTCAACATACTATACTATGACTTTTTTCAACATACTATACAATTACTTTTTTATGATTTTTTTCAACATACTATACTATGACTTTTTTCAACATACTATACAATTACTTTTTCATGATTTTTTTCTACATACTATACTATGACATTTTTCCACATACTATACTATGACATTTAATTACTTTTTTCAATATACTATACTATGACTTTTTCATGATTTTTTTCGACAAACTGTACTATGATTTTTTTCAACATACTATACTATGACATTTTTCCACATACTATACTATGACATTTAATTACTTTTTTCAATATACTATACTATGACTTTTTCATGATTTTTTTCTACATACTATACTATGACATTTTTCAACATACTATACTAAGACTTTTTTATGATTTTTTTTTTTGACATACTATACTATGACTTTTTCAACATTTTTTCAACGTACTATACTATGACTTTTTTCAACATACTATACTATGACTTTTTTCAACATACTATACAATTACTTTTTTTGATTTTTTTCGACAAACTGTACTATGATTTTCAACATACTATACTATGACATTTTTCCACATACTATACTATGACATTTTTACAATATACTATACTATGACTTTTTTATGATTTTTTCAACATACTATACTATGACATTTTTCAACATACTATACTATTACTTTTTATGATTTTTTTTCAACATACTATACTATGACTTTTTCATGATTTTTTCAACATACTATACTATGACATTTTTTCAACATACTATACTATGACTTTTTTCAACATACTATACTATGACTTTTTTATGATTTTTTTCAACATACTATACTTTTTTATGATTTTTTTCAACATACTATACTATGACTTTTTCATGATTTTTTTTTCACAAACTATACTATGACATTTTTTCAACATACTATACTTTTTATGATTTTTTTCAATTTTTATTTTTTTGACATACTATACTATGACTTTTTTTTCAACATACTATACTTTTTTATGACTTTTTTTTTCTTTGATTTTTTCAACATACTATACTATGACTTTTTTTCCATATGACTTTTTTTCAACATACTATACTATGACTTTTTTATGATTTTTTTTGACATACTATACTATACTATGACTTTTTTATGATTTTTTTTTCAACATACTATACTATGACATTTTTCACATACTATACTATGACATTTTTACTTTTTTCAATATACTATACTATGACTTTTTCATGATTTTTTTCACATACTATACTATGACATTTTTCAACATACTATACTAAGACTTTTTTATATGATTTTTTTTTTCAATACTATACTATGACTTTTTCATGAATTTTTTCAACGTTATACTATGACTTTTTTCAACATACTATACTATGACTTTTTTCAACATACTATACAATTACTTTTTTA
>NW_026551814.1:0-751 GCF_027596085.1 Anoplopoma fimbria | reverse complement strand
CTATGACATTTTTCAACATACTATACTAAGACTTTTTTATGATTTTTTTTCTTTCAACGTACTATACTATGATTTTTTTCAACATACTATACTATGATATTTTTCCACATACTATACTATGACTTTTTTATGATTTTTTTCAACATACTATACTATGACATTTTTCGACAAACTATACCTTTTTTTTTTTTTCGACATACTATACTATACCAACATACTATACTATGACATTTTTTAACATACTACACTATGACTTTTTATGATTTTCTTCCACAAATTGTACTATGATTTTTTCGACATACTATACTATGACTTTTTTATGACTTTTTTTGACATACTATACTATGACTTTTTTCAACATTACTATACGGTTAAATGACTTTCTTTGACATACTATAATGTGGCTTTTCTAGGATTTATTTCAACATACTATACTATGACATTTTTCCACATACTATACTATGACATTTAATTACTTTTTTCAATATACTATACTATGACTTTTTCATGATTTTTTTCTACATACTATACTATGACATTTTTCAACATACTATACTATGACATGATTTTTTTTTTGAATTATACTATTTTTTCATGATTTTTTTCATACTATACTAAGACTTTTTCATGATTTTTTTCTACATACTATACTTTTTCCACATGACATTTAATTACTTTTTTTCACTATACTATACTATGATTTTTTCACATTTTATCATTTTTCAACATACTATACTAAGACTTTTTTATG
>NW_026551813.1:0-12234 GCF_027596085.1 Anoplopoma fimbria | reverse complement strand
ATGTGTGTATAAACACTTTTGTTTCCAAATTAAAACAAACAGTATATACCTCTTTAACTGATGTTGAACTATCTTGATAATGTGGTTAGTAAATATTAATCCATCATCATGTTAACATATAGCTCAAAGCATCGCTGTATGTATCAATCATATAATTTATCTGAAATTTATTAAATATATTTATAATAACTACTAGTTATTGGACAAATCTATTCCCTTTCTAATAGCTCTCTTTTCTATATTGATCATGTGTAGTATTTGTGCATGAACTGACAAAAAGCCCTGACTTATGGTACTTGATATTTTCTTCCATTTCCTGTAAGCAACAGTGACCCACTGCATCACACAAAACAGTAGCTCTCTGCACAAGAGCACTTCGTCATTTACAGACATAGCTGTTGGTTTCTGCTGACAAATGCATGCACATATCATATCATAGACATATATGGTAAAGGGTAGTTTGGAGTATTTTAATTGGCTGTTAATCCCTGAGGGTTTAAATGATTGGTTGTGGTTCAGACAAGAGGAGGTTTAAAAGGGGAGACACATTGTTGGACTTCTATCAGAGACTAAAACATCAGTTGGTATCGATCCTCCTCCAGACTCAACACAGCAACATTTACAGTACAGAGGCTGGCTGATCAGAGCAGGTGAGAGAACCTCTTCCAACAATTATCCTTTTTTGTATCATTAGAATCTGTCTTTTGGGGTTTTCTGACCTAAACGACTGACAGGAATATTTCAGTTTTCCAGCTGAGTGCAAAGTTTTAGGTCTATTACAAATAACTTTCTAGACCAGATGCCACAGAGTGATTCACAATAAAAGACAAAAGGACTATAAAAGCAAAAATATAATAACGTATTTGAAGGAACATTACACTGTAAGTAAATTAATGGAAAATGCAATAGTTAAATATTTTTTAATAAAAGAAGAAGAAGAAAATACTGTTAAAAATGTTAAATGCCTTCAAGGAAAGGGATTTGACTTTTAAGTTGTGTTTTGTTATTAGGCAACTTTATTTAAGTAGACAAACAGAAATGTTCCTCTGCTGCACAACACTATATGCTGGCAGTGCACAAAGCATTAAACAGACAGGGTAGTAACACACACACACACACACACACACACACACACACACACACACACTGTGGTAAACCGCAGGTTTCAGGGCGTGTATAAAATACACAAAACACAGTGGGAGAGGGTGTGTAGTGCTCTCAGGTTTTATTATTATTATTATTATTATTATTATTATTATTATTATTATTATTATTATTTTTATTTTTATTTTATATTATTCATCTGTAGCTGCCTCTCTCCTTTTCTTCCTCTGCTACTGTGAGGAACATTTCCCCTCCTTGTATCAAAGAAGTTTATCTCATCTTATTTTATAATTTATTCCATTAGCCAATGTTGATTCAATCCCGTTTCAAGAAAAACTCCTCACGACACCGACAAGTTTTTCTTAGAGGTTATCCACAGCGTCATCTAACTTTCTCTACATAAAAAAAACAATTTCCTGGTTGTGTCTGGCTGTGTGTACTTTACAGCAGGAAGTAGTTGTTACTGCACAATTACTCTAGAGTACGACTAGAGGGCGACTAATCACTGTCTTACACATCCAGGTTGCAGACAGCTCAGTCTGCCATCACATAAGTAATCACAGACATGAAAGTAAGAAAACAACTAAGTCAGTCATTAAATCTAACATAAAAAATGTCATTATCACATAATTTCTTTTCAAAGTTTTCAAATGTACTTACTTTACTAACAAACAGTTATCTTCTTAAAATGTGGATACATATTTATTTAAACGTCAATTTGAGATAATACACCAAATTAACCTTTGTGTGAGACTTCTGCAGACACACTCAACATGAATGCAGGAGATCAAAAGAGACATTAGAAATGCTGCTGTAAATGTCTGAGTAAAGGTCTTGATTTTGTTTTAAATTGAAATTACATGTTGCTAATCCAGAGTTTGTCTATAATATAAATTACTATCATTTTAGTAAAATGTAAGGCACTGTGACAGTACTGATTCATTTACCAGAGACTTGTGGATGAGTAAGATACTGCTGTATTTATTTATTTCATTCTTCCTCCCTTGTAGACAAGATGAAGATTGTTCTACTGATCACCATCACGTTCACTCTCCTTGATCTTGGCGAAAATCAACCTTGTCAGAGTTACAGCAATAACAACAATGCGGGCAGATTTGTTCAGAGACACATTGTTAAGAAGACCTTTGACAGAACATCGAAGACTGAATGGGAGAGGTGAGTGAACAATTTAAGTAACTGAGTTCATTGGGCACTTATTAGAGCAAGATAATTAAAGCAATTCATACTTAAACAGCATTTTGAAAATTCTGTCGACGAAATGACCAACAATTCACATTGATATAAACATTGAAACATTTACATATTTCAAAATAATTAAACTAGATTATGAATGTTATTTACTTTGCAGTGAAACATTGATCTCTTTACACAGGTACATAAGAGCCAATCAAATCTGCGCCACAACTACGCAGTCCTTCCTCGAGAATCAGAGAAGAGTCGAGAAGATCTGTAATGGCAAAGGCCACCCGATAAGTAACAATGGTAACTTATGCATCAGTGATTCACGCATGCAGGTATATGATCTCATAATCAATAACAATTGCAAAGTAACAAGTATTTCTGATGCCATGAAACCTGTTATTGTGGCTTGTAATATTGTTGGAAACCGCTGCCGTCCTGTCCATTTTGAGGGATACATCAACCAAAGGCCAATCCCTAATGCTGGCCCCTGCCAGCCTTAGACACTTCTTAGAAAAGGCCAAGTTCTGAAAGTGTTTGACATTGGATCCCAGTTGTCCGGCCTATTATTGACCTGACACCTAAAACCTCTGTCAACCTTATCGTTAAACTAAGCCTTTTTTGCTCACATGAAAACATTGGAATTTGTTATGCATCATATTCTGTGTTAAAAAAAAATTGAGCTTGTCGATCATAACATTTCTTGAGTTGAGCATGATTAAAAGAACATGTGCCAGTTTTGTTTCCAGCTAATCTTAAGGTTAATAGGTTGCTTGCTTTAATAACACTTATGGGTACCCTTTTCCATGATGAGTTCTGTTCATACTATTATTACTCTGTATAATCCCATTATTGTCAAACTAATTCTTGCCACATTTATATCCATATACTGCTCTGTGAAAAAAAATTCAAAACTGTTTTAAAATCCTTTTTTCATTGGTTATATTCTCCAGGGTAAAACATGAATACAAATAAATATATAAAAGGTGTTTGACTTAGTATTTTGTATGCAACTTTATGCCATAATGAAACCTGTTCTGTCTACCTTGAGCTGCAGACGCTTTCTCCTCCTCTTTGCTTTGAATTCTCTTGGAACTTTCCAGACCTTATCATCATTGTTGTGGAATTTGTCCGTTGGAGTTCAGAAATAAAAAATATTCAACACAAATGTTGCTAAGGTTTGTTCTTCTTTATTCAAGCTAAGAAAGTTCAGCAGAGTTAAGGATTTCAGCTGAAAGGCCGGTTCAGCTTCATGCATAGAAGGGAGTAGGAGCGAACCTGCAGTACAAAAACAATTAACACTTATAGAGTGTGTTTGTGTGGGAAGGGAGTGGGTGGTGAAGTCTCATGCAGTTAGAGGCTTATCACCCACTAGCTGCAACAGTTCCCTACTGAGAGTGATTCCAAAAACACACTCTATGCACAATCATTTAAAAAAAAAAAAAATATAATAATTTTAATAATAACATTATTTATATAGCACCTTTTTAAAACAAGAGTTTACAAAGTGCTTTGACAGACAAAGCAGCAAAAGCAAGGCAATAAAACAAAAGAAAGCTCAACAATGGAAGACAAACTAAGGTAAGACTTAAACCCTGATAAAACAATAAAAACAATCGATAGGTTAAAAATAAACTAATAAATAAACTAAATAAATTAAACAACAATTTAATTAATACAATTAATAAAAAAGATAAAATAATATTGGAAAATGAAATAAGTAAAACCAATAATAAAACGAAACATTAAAGCAACAACATCACATAAAAGCCAGTCTGTAAAAAGTCTGTTAAAACCAGTTAAAAGTCTTGGTTGACGCCAGAGAGGAGGAAATTACAGTAGTCCAGTGTTGAAAAAATAAATGCATGAATTATTATTTTTTTCATTTGTTTTTGTAGATGGTTCTGATTTGAAGGAAATAGGACTGGACTTCTTTTATGATGTCGGGTTTAAACTGAAATCTGAATCAAATAGAACTCCTAAGTTTCTTGCAGTGGACTTCATATTTACAGACAGGGGAACCAAGGGCACTTACAATAGGAGTGATGGGGTTTGGGGGACTTAATAATATAAAATCTGATTTGAAATGATTGAGTTGAAGAAAATGTTGTGCCATCCAACAGTTGATATCTTTAAGACAGTCTAAAATAGCAGCTAGGCTTCTTGGGTCGTCGGGTCTCATTGGAAGGTATATCTGTGTGTCGTCTGCGTAGCAATGAAAAGAGATATTGTGAAGTTGGATGATTTGACCTAGTTGGAGCATGTATATGGAAAATAACATTGGACCTAAAATAGAACCTTGCGGTACACCACAGGTAATGTTAGAATTAGAGGACCGAGTGTGTTCTGTCTGAGAGGAAAAATAAAACCAACTAAGTGCAGAGTCCTTGATGCCAACCCAGTTTTTAAGACGGTTGATTAAAATGGCATGGTAATTTGTTGCCTATTGTCCTTTTGCTCTATTTGTAAAACAGTTTAAAAACTGCTCGCAAACCTCTTGTGAGGCATCAGTAAAACGAAAGGGGGCAGAGTGACCATTTAGATCACCCCCCTTTTAATTTTGCTAAAATTAAATTTGAGAAGAAAGCAGTCCTTGTTTCTATAACTGCCTTCTGATAGATTTTCATTGCATCTTTCCAAATCTCATGAAATACATGTAAGCCGTTTTTTTCCATTTTGGTTCCTTTCTCCTACAGTCTCTCTTTAAACCTTGGGTGGATTCGTTTAGCCAGGTCTGGGGTGTTGTATTTGACCTTTTGTTTTTCAGGGGGGCAACAGAGTCCAGGACATTCTGACAGGTGTGATTAATATTTGAAGTAGAAGTATAAAGTAGCATAAAATAGAAATACTCAAATAGAGTACAAGTATTTCTAATTTTGACCTAGATGCAATACTTGAGTAAATGTACTTTAGTTATATTCCACTTTGTAGCCAAACCTTGCCTAATCATGATGTCAACAAGGTGTAAACAGCTCAATCAAAGACTGATATTCACTTATGTTTAATGATTTCTTGTTTCTAGGCCCACCCACAGTGAGTTGGAGCTTATTTGTTTTTCTTGTTTCTAGGCCCACCCACAGTGAGTTGGAGCTTATTTGTTTTTCTTGTTTCTAGGCCCACCCACAGTGAGTTGCTTTAATTGAAAATGACAAAAAATGTGAAATCCATACTTGTTAACCAATACAACACCAAATCTCTTAAAATGTTTTAGAAGGATACCTGGAATTGATGACTTTACTTTCAAATGTAAAAATGTTTTCCTTCTTGGTTATAAATAGATTCTTTTCTAGCTGTGCTTTGTTTTCATATTGTCAAGGAAATGTCTTAAAGCTGCATTTATTACTATGTTTGATAACATTGAATCATGGTATTGTGCTATAAAAACTATTACACCGCTTTTTCTGTCTCTTTCAGTTCATTGTTTTGGTTTATTGCATATTTTTGTATAAGAGAGAAAAATAGAAACAAACGTTTGAAGCGACAAGTTTGAAGCGACAAAACATAGCTTAAATAGGACATTGGAACTTCAAACCTTACGGTTTTTTAAGTATCATATCAACACTAAAAGGGGCTTAGTTTGGGTTCTTTAGTGTTCAACAATTCAAAAAAGAGAAGACAAAGAACATACAGTATGTTAGATGCCAGATGTATCTGTATGTATCTGTATGTATGTATGTTAGATGCCAGACCAAAGCTTGTTATTGACAAGTTTTTCTAATTCTATGAAAAAAGTTTGAAGTTTGTGTAAACATTTCATTTTCGAAAAAGGACTGCTTTAGTTCAGTGTATGTATTAGCTATTGAAATTACGTTTGATATTTTGGGATTTTTTTTTTTTATTGAGGCAGATTATGTTCCGCAGAGCCAGGCTAGCTGTTTTCAGTTTTCATGAGAGCAGGTAAGCAACACATTCCTTAGTTGGCATTACTGCACAAAACAGCAACACAAACTGTAAAGTGGCAATGTATAGTTTTTTCAAGATCTCCATTCTCTAAACTTTGACTGATATGGTCCCTCTGGTGGTGAAGAGTAGTAAAATGTTCATTTGTTTACCTCTCCTCTGACATTAGTCTTATTTGGTAGAACACTAGTAAAGTTAAAAAGAGAGAGAGAGTAAAGTAATAGAAACCTGCAACAAGTGCTTGAAGATACCTGAGGAAACAACTGGGTGGTTGTCACAATTCATTTTTTTAATGGCAACTGCAAATCACAAATCATCAGTCTTAAGCACTTTATTTATTTTAGCAAAGTTTGAAGCAGATTTATTCAATAATAGTTTGAGCCTCTGATCAAATGCTTTATTTGATGTGTAACTAAAGTTAATAAGATACATTCTTTAACCAAAAGCTTTGATTTTGATTTCTGAAATGTATTGACATGCCGTTACTGACACACAACTGTTTTCTGATTCTTTCTGCAATTTAAACTCAGAAAAAAATAAAAAAGTCCCAGTTTTCAAAAGCCCAATTGGAATATAAATTGACGTTTTATCCCGCAGTAGCATCTGGTTTAGATTATTAGATTGAATTCAAATGAAAATACTCAATTTATTTCAGACCTGTCAAAAGTACAGTGTGCAGCATTTAAGGGGATCTATTGGTAGAAATGTAATATGATATCAAAAAGTATCTGTTCTTTAATGAAAATAAGAATTGTGTTTTCATTACTTTAGAATGAGCAGTCAATGTCTACATACAGAGCTGGTCATCTTCAAGTAGACAGGCACCATTGTGCTACAGTAGCTCAGAAAGGATAAACCAAACACTGACTCTAGAAAGGGTCATTTGCGTTTTTCATGTTGGCCATCGTTGGGTTTCTAGACGCTTGGCACATGGAAGAAGTTTCAATTTGTTGCAATCTGCAACCTCACCACTAGATACCAACAAACGCTACACACTGCACGTTTAAGTCTTTACCTAAAGTCGTAATCATGTAGACAAATGGATCATCTTCACTGTTTCTTAAACCTGGTTGACAAAGAAACCACTGAAAGTGGTGCTGTAGTCTCCCCAAACATGTGTTTTAGCCTTTAAGCGCACAAACAGCTGGTCCCCTTTCTGCAGCTGCACAAACACTGCGTTGCCTCCGTTGTCGGCCGTGTCGTTCAATGAGCGGTGGTCAGAGGTCGTCACAACGACCTCGTTGTTCTTGAAGAGGGCTAGATTCACTCGGTGATGCCCTCCAGCATGATAATAGAAGGTGAAGTAGTAAATGCCTGCAGTAGGTGCTGCGAAGATACCTGTGAAAACAAAAAAATATTCTAACAACTGGCACAGCTTTGGAAAGTCTTGAAAGTGCTCTCATTATCTATTGCAACTTACTGAAGCGATTAAGCTTTCACATATACTTCAGGTCACTTTACAATCGCTCTTTCATAGCTTTAACGCAAAAAGTCAAAAATAAGCATTTCATTTGACATATTGTAGTTAATATTATCTAAAAAAAAGAGAGATGCAGATGCTGGTCATTCCTTGCAACGATAATTCTATCATGGTAAAATGGTAATATTCACTGTGTTAAAAGCTAAAAAATAATTTCTTTATTTCATGCTGAGTGTTTGATAATATTGCTCATCTAAAAAATTGCCACCGATGTATACCAATCAGAGCGAGGCTCCGATTCTCCGCTTCTTATTGGCTGGGATCCATTCACCTTGAATGGTCATCCCTGCGTTTTCGTCCTTCCTATCAATGTAACTGAATTCCGCATGAACGCGCATAACTGACGTTCATACAGCTTTGGTGTTTTCGCCCAGCCTGTTAGCATGCCAGCGTTTGATAATTAGCAACAAACATATACTACGGCTTAGGCTGATGGGAATGTCATTAGCTTTGCAGGTATTTGGTCATAAACCAAAGGAGTGGACTTCATGAAAATATGACTAGATGATGTCCCTAGATTTTTCAATCTGAAACCACAAATTTCATCCTCATGGTGGCGCTAGAGGAAAAGTCAGGTGTTTGCCAAAGTTGGAAGGATTTTTAGTCTGGGTTCCATGAAATGCCATATCCTCATAGCATGGCAAATGTATGTGTTCAGGTTCAAGGCCTTTAAACACCATGGAGGGTATTTTTTCAAGTCAAAATTTTTGTGTTTGTCATGAATATTCAAAAAAACTGTTTTGTCAATCATTAATTAGAGGACCAAATAAAGAAGTGATGACAACTTGGCCATTTTGCATGCACTTTAGTGAAAGTTTCTTACTAAAGCTAATCAGCTGCTGCTATTGAGTCAGATCATAAGGTAAAAACAAAAAAAGTTCACATACTTAACATTAACCAAGCCTTTTCCTGCACTGCACAACTCAGGCGAAAATCAATGGAAAGTAATTGCAGATGAACCTCAGTGAATGTCATATTTTATTACGTTTTATTTTTATGACGTTTTCATTCATGAAGATATTGTAGAAAGTGTCAGTACTAAGTACATACCGGTAACTGGACTGTAGGCATTGCCGATGTTTGTCATCACTGTTCTGTAGATTAAAGTTGTGTGTGCATCAAAGGGTCCAACGGCTCCTATTACACCTGTTGATGCACTGAATACTACAGTGTTTTTTTCTGTTTACAACAAAAAGAAAAATATGACCACATTTTTTCGTGAGTGTGTTCCCATAGTTCCATTTTGTTGTTCACAACACACATAATAATAATTCACGGAAGTATTTCAATAAATCAGAGAAAGTGTTTCACTTTACCTTTCCCCTTCAGTTCAAGAATCTGGCTTTCACTGTCCCTCAGCCTGGTTTCACTGTAGCTCCCAGTTTTTGTCTCAGCCTGGTTTCATGGCACCAAACTCTTTCAGGAGGTTGCACATGTCAGGAAAGCATGACTGTGTTTCTATAGTGTCTGTTTCAGGATTACTACCATCATCCTGGGTCCAAGTCAAGCTGCAGAACAGTGACACAAACAGTAATAGTGGGAAATTCATTCTCCAAGTCAATTCAAGATCGCTCACCAGAATCCTGACTGATGTGATCCCTCTGGCTGCTTTTATGTTGTCTAAAGATGAACAACCCCTTTAAAACAAGGATTATTATGTAATCAGAAAGTGGTATTGATTACATTTACTGGCAACCAGTTAAACTTTTGATATCCTAGAGCAACGTCAACAGAAATGTGTCTCAATTTTTCAATGACCTTAAGTAACTTTTGGTTACTTTGGAAAGATGAATGTGTGTCAGGGGTTATTATGGCAAATCAACAGAGAAATTAAGTTAGTTGGAGGAAATCCTTTTTAATTTAAATGTATTCTAATTATAAACCGCTATTTGATTCTCTTTGCTTTACAGATTCATAAGCAGCTGTATTTATTGAACAGTTTCAGAAAAAACACACATTTCTTGAACATAAATTTCAACAGATGATATGAGTGTAGTGATATCTGCTGAAAATGTTTTTCCACAATAAAACTGTCAGACTTATGACATAAACAGAGAGAACTCATTTTATTTACTTTTCTTAATTTACAATAGGAGGAACTTTATTCTGTCTAAGTTGATTTTGAACTTGGACAGAAGAAAAGAGACAGAGTTTAAGCGCGCAGCTTTCCTTGAAGTGGAAATAAAAAAAACAAATTCCCAAAATTAATCCTGACATATTTGGCATCTTTGGAAATGTAAGGGTCCAAACTAAGATTTAAGATAAAGTTCTGTGTATTTGAATAATGTTAGACTACACAGTATGAGTTTGTATGACATACAGGCAGGCCAGAGCTTGTTGAGGGGTAAATTAAGTATTGTCCGTTTATGTGAAATTTTTTGCTGATTATTACTACTCATACTCATAATTTTAAAGTGTTGGATTACAGACACAGGAATTACTGATGATTCCACATGTATAATAAGCCATTATAAGAGATAACTTGCTAATACTCCTAACAAAATAACCATGAAAGTGACTGCAGGACGTCTTTAATGCTGTTACCTGTGAATTGTCTGTAGGCATTTACAATGTTGGTTATAACTTTTTTGTAGATGAAGGTTGTCTCTGTGTTGAAAGGTCAAATTAAATGTCTTGATCCAGCTTCTGCACTGAACATCAACTTTGTTCTCTCTATGCAAAGCAAAAAATATCCTCATCACATTTTGTAATTTTGCACAACTCACACTTTGCTTATTAAGGCTTATGCTTTTCATTAAACTCTTCAAACCAATCAAAAAGCTTCACTCTACCTTGGTTCCTCATCTCCACAATCTGTTTATCATTGCCCTTTAGCCTGGCTTCCAGAGCTGCCAGTTTTTCTTTCATGGCGTTGAACTCTGCCAGTTGATCACACATGTTGGGATGGCAGTATTTTATGTATCTGCTTAGATTGTCCTTGCCTAAAGTCAGACTGCAGAACAGAGGCTTAACAGCAGAACTGTTATTCAACGTCTCTGTCACCAAATGATGGGATACCTCTGACTGCCTTTTCATGTTGCAATGTTGAACATTCTGTTTGAAACAAGGCGGATGATGCAATGAGAAAATAGTTTTAACCACATTACTGGAAATCAGTTAACCTTTGATATGTCTCTGAATGTAAACATCAAAGAACTTCCCAGAAACTGCTTTTATTGTGACAAACAAAAAAACTTCTGCCAAATCACATGTCTCAGGTCTCCTTACCCTTTTTTATCCTTCATTCAAGGAGGGCCACAAGGGTCCTTGGTAACTTGCCGAGCAAGGTCGGTTTTATTTTTTTGGAAACATGAGTAATTTCATGAATGTATTAAGGAGGCAAAGCTCGCCAAGGATATCATCCCATTGGTGACTGAAGAGATACATCTGCAGAAACATTGGGTGGATGGATCCATCAACGGCACTACAGCTGACAACTCGAAGTTCGCCAGTAAAGATGGTGTCCCAGTCTCAAGAGCCCCAGTACCAAGTACCCCGTTCTCCTGAGTGGCTCCGTCCCTGTGCCCGACCTCTTGAGTCAGTTCCCTGACAAGCCTGGTAGGCCGCCAGGTGGCGTCCCTTGAGGGAGGGGTACTGTTAGGTTTTGGTTTGGTTCTCTTTGTATTTTGTTAGTGTTTCTCCTCCCCCTCTCTCTTTCTGTGTTTCCCCAGGGCATGTGTGTGTGTGTGTGTGTGTGTGTGTGTGTGTGTGTGTGTGTGTGTGTGTGTGTGTGTGTGTGTGTGTGTGTGTGTGTGTGTGTGTGTGTGTGTGTGTGTGTGGCAGGAGGGCGTTGCTGGCTGCTGATTAGACACACCAGTTCTCAATCAGGTCATCAACCTCACACTACATAAGGTTGAATTCCACACCAACCCGGTGCGAAATTAAAATAGAACCTTGCGATACACCACAGGTAATGTTAGAATTAGAGGATGAGTAATTACCTATGGTGACCGATTGTGTTCTGTCTGAGAGGTAAAAAATAAAACCAACTAAGTGCAGAGTCTTGATGCAAACCCAGTTTTTAAGCCGGTTGATTAAAATGGCATGGTCTACTGTGGCAAAGGCTGCACTTAGGTCAAAAGGATTAAAATCGAGCATTCCCCCTGTCAGCTACTAAAAGGAGGTCATTGGATACCTTGAGGAGGGCGGTGTCTGTACTGTGTAAAGCTCTAAGACTGAAACTAAGACTGAAACTTCTCGAAGACACATAAAAGCTAAAAGTTGGGTTGAGACCACTTTCTCTTAAACTTTTGATGAAAACAGAAGTTTAGAAATGGCCTAAAATTGCTAAGAACCGAGGATCAAGATTAGGTTTCTTTAAAAGAGGTTGGACCACAGCATGTTTAAAGAATGAAACAGTTTCTGTTGCTAATGAGCTATTAATAATCAATAAAATACTGGGCCCGACTTTATCAATAACCTCTTTAAGAAATTTAGTTGGTATAAAATCAAGGCTGCGTGGTTGATTTCATACGGGATATGGTTTCAGCTAAAAAGAGGCGATACAGGATTAAAATTGCTAAAATAACTAAGAATATCCCTACTGACAT
>NW_026551812.1:0-984 GCF_027596085.1 Anoplopoma fimbria | reverse complement strand
AACACGTCACCATTTCTCTCAGTAAATATATTTCTAAAGGTGCTATTGACATGACATTTTCACCAGATGTCGGTAACAACCCAAGTAATCCATACATACAAAGAAAACCAAACAAATACGTTCAGATATTAAGTTATGTGTAATAAAATGGAATGACACAGGGAAAAAGTATTGAACACATGAAGAAAGGAGGTGCAAAAAGGCATGGAAAGCCAAGACAGCAGCTGAAATCTATCAGTAATTAGAAAGCAATCCTGCCCCTTGTCAGTGCAAATTAATATCAGCTGGTTCAGTCCCAACTGATGGCCTATAAAAAGGTGTCTCATTACCAAGGTGTCACACAAGAAACATCTCATGATGGGTAAAAGCAAAGAGCTCTCTCAAGACCTTCGCAGCAACCTTATTGTTGAAAAACATACTGATGGCATTGGTTACAGAAGGATTTCTAAACTTCTGAATGTTCCAGTGAGCACTGTTGGGGCCATAATCCAGAAGTGGAAAGAACATCATTTCACCATAAACCGGCCACGACCAGGTGCTCCTCGCAAGATTTCTGATAGAGGAGTGAAAATAATTATCAGAAGAGTTGTCCAAGAGCCAAGGACCACTTGTGGAGAGCTTCAGAATGACCTGGAATTAGCAGGTACAATTGTTTCAAAGAAAACCAATAAGTAATGCACTCAACCGCCGTGGCCTGTATTCACGCTCACCACGCAAGACTCCATTGCTGAAGAAAAAGCATGTTGAAGCTCGTTTAAAGTTTGCTGCACAACATTTAGACAAGCCTGTGAAATACTGGGAGAATATAGTCTGGTCAGATGAGACCAAAATTGAACTCTTTGGATGCCATAATACACACCATGTTTGGAGGTCAAATGGCACTGCACATCACCCCAAAAACACCAGACCAACAGTGAAGTTTGGAGGTGGGAACATCATGGTGTGGGGCTGTTTTTCAGCATACGGCACTGGCAAACTTCATAT
>NW_026551811.1:0-717 GCF_027596085.1 Anoplopoma fimbria | reverse complement strand
GGGAAAGGGTTTGGGGGTAAATGGGGTATTGTGTCAATTTATTTGATGCAGTTTTCAAGACGGACACAGCGTTGTAGAAATTCTCTTCCACCCGTATATCTTCAACCAACCTTGAGAACTTATCTTTACCCTTTTCTCCAAATTTTCTCTTTGTCAGCAAATCTTTGATGAACTGGAGTATATGTGGTTGGGGCTGATCTCCACAAAGTGAGAACATGAAGTTCTTCACTGTGGTCACTCCTGGAAATCCCTAAGGCAGCTAGTACCTTCACAGCACACTGTGCAAAAATTGGGTGAACCATACAAACGTGTTCAGGGTTTGTACTGGATATGCCTACAAACAATGTAAAAGGCTCCATTCTTTCTTCAAAGGGGGGCCTCCGTGGATGGGATCGGGTGGTCCAAGGATCTGTTGACACTCAGACATCAGGAGGTAGGAATCAGGAACGTACGCGTTCAGCAGCGCCAAAAAAGAGAACAGTTGCGTGTTGGTGGACGTTGGATTTTGTTGCACATACTCTGAAAGTAAATTCTGCACTAACATAATATTGTCCCCATCTGACTCCATGATGGTTAGCTTAGATTTCAGTTGGAAGATGAAAATTTAGTTTTTCTCTTTGGTGCTGCTTCAAAAGGGTAGTCCAGCAGAGTTCAAGTAACCTGAAGAGGCGATAACAACAGAGCCCAAGTTAATCATTTAGTTTTACCACTTTTTTA
>NW_026551810.1:0-2741 GCF_027596085.1 Anoplopoma fimbria | reverse complement strand
TGCTCCTGATGAAGAGGAGGCTGAAGATGAAGAGTGGTATTCAACTGGACTCAAAGACGGACAAATAATTGTTGGCCAAACTCCAGTGCTTCTCGGTGGACACTGCTGCATTATGGGAATCATCTGCAGGGTTCATCTTGACAGCTTCCTGTTGATGTTTGATTTATCCAATAAAAACATGATATTACTGTTAGCTGTGATTTCTTCACATAGCTCTGCTGTGTTCTGGATAATTAAAAACGAGACCCAGTGGTGTTGAAGCTGTTTATTGCAGATTCATAACAAGCTGTTTTATAAAGCAGAACATGAACTTGTAACAGCATTGATAAATTGTTATACTGGAACTTTAACTGGTATGATAGTTGCACAACTAAAACATTTTGAAATTAAAAGTCAGTTGTTACATGATGAGCAGAAATTGGAACACAGAAGATCATCCACATGATTTTGTTCCTTTCTTTATTGGATTTATTACATTCAATGTCGAAAAAAAGTCATAGTATAGTATGTCGGAAAAAGTCATAAAAAAGTCATAGTATAGCATGTCGAAAAAAGTCATAAAAAAGTCATAGTATAGTATGTCGGAAAAAATCATAAAAAAAAAGTCATAGTATAGAATGTCGAAAAAAGTCATAAAAAAGTCATAGTATAGAATGTCGAAAAAGTCATAAAAAAGTCATAGTATAGTATGTCGGAAAATGTCATAAAAAAGTCATAGTATAGCATGTCGGAAAAAGTCATAAAAAAGTCATAGTATAGCATGTCGGAAAATGTCATAAAAAAGTCATAGTATAGTATGTCGAAAAAAGTCATAAAAAAGTCATAGTATAGTATGTCGGAAAAAGTCATAAAAAAGTCATAGTATGTCAGAAAAATTCATAAAAAAGTCATAGTATAGTATGTCGGAAAAAGTCATAAAAAAAGTCATAGTATAGCATGTCGAAAAAAGTCATAAAAAAGTCATAGTATAGCATGTCGAAAAAAAGTCATAAAAAAAGTCATAGTATAGTATGTCGAAAAAGTCATAAAAAAGTCATAGTATAGTATGTCGAAAAAGTAAAAATAAGTCATAGTAAAAATTCATAAAAAAGTCATAGTATAGTATGTCGAAAAATTCATAAAAAAGTCATAGTATAGTATGTCGAAAAAAGTAATAAAAAAGTCATAGTATAGCATGTCGGAAAAAGTCATAAAAAAGTCATAGTATAGCATGTCGGAAAAATTCATAAAAAAGTCATAGTATAGCATGTCGGAAAATGTCATAAAAAAGTCATAGTATAGCATGTCGGAAAATGTCATAAAAAAGTCATAGTATAGCATGTCGGAAAAATTCATAAAAAAGTCATAGTATAGTATCATAGTCATGTATAGAAAAAAGTCATAAAAAAGTCATAGTATAGTATGTCGAAAAAGTCATAAAAATAGTATAGTATGTATGTCATAAAAAAGTCATAGTATAGAATGTCGAAAAAGTCATAAAAAAGTCATAGTATAGTATGTAGAAAAAAAGTCAAAAAAAAGTCATAGTATAGTATGTCAAAAAAAGTCATAGTATAGTATGTCGAAAAAAATCATAAAAAAAAGTCATAGTATAGTATGTCGAAAAATTCATAAAAAATGTCATAGTATAGCATGTCGGAAAAAGTCATAAAAAAAAGTCATAGTATAGCATGTCGAAAAAAGTCATAGTCATAAAAAAGTCATAGTATAGTATGTCGGAAAAAGTCATAAAAAAAATTCATAGTATAATATGTCGAAAAAAGTCATAAAAAAAGTCATAGTATAGTATGTCGAAAAAAGTCATAGTATAGTATGTCGAAAAAAGTCATAAAAAAAGTCATAGTATAGCATGTCGAAAAAAGTCATAAAAAAAAGTCATAGTATAGTATGTCGAAAAAAAGTCATAAAAACGTCATAGCATGTCGAAAAAAGTCATAAAAAAGTCATAGTATAGCATGTCGAAAAAAAAAAATCATAAAAAAGTCATAGTATAGCATGTCGGAAAAATTCATAAAAAAGTCATAGTATAGCATGTCGAAAAAAGTCGTAAAATAAGTCATAGTATAGTCAAAAAATTCATAAAAAAGTCACAGTATAGTATGTCGGAAAAAGTCATAAAAAAGTCATAGTATAGCATGTCGGAAAAATGTCATGCAATAGTCATAGTATAGTCAGTCGAAAATTGTCTAGCATGCCATAAAAATGTTACCTGCCAGTAATGATTTCCTTTTCTCAGGTGTCCTGGACTGACTTTGCTCCTGATGAAGAGGAGGCTGAAGATGAAGAGTGGTATTCAACTGGACTCAAAGACGGACAAATAATTGTTGGCCAAACTCCAGTGCTTCTCGGTGGACACTGCTGCATTATGGGAATCATCTGCAGGGTTCATCTTGACAGCTTCCTGTTGATGTTTGATTTATCCAATAAAAACATGATATTACTGTTAGCTGTGATTTCTTCACATAGCTCTGCTGTGTTCTGGATAATTAAAAAAGGGACCCAGTGGTGTTGAAGCTGTTGATTGCAGATTCATAACAAGCTGTTTTATAAAGCAGAACATGAACTTGTAACAGCATTGATAAATTGTTATACTGGAACTTTAACTGGTATGATAGTTGCACAACTAAAACATTCTGAAATTAAAAGTCAGTTGTTACATGATGAGCAGAAATTGGAACACAGAAGATCATCCACATGATTTTGTTCCTTTCTTTATTGGATTTATTACATTCAATGTCGAA
>NW_026551809.1:0-8428 GCF_027596085.1 Anoplopoma fimbria | reverse complement strand
GATTTGCCAGACACACTCACAGCTTTTAAATGTCAAATCAGAATGTACAAAGTGGCTATAAGGATCACAAATGTAGTTGTCATTTCTATACCGGCAAGTCATGATCTAGCTATTTCCTTCCCACCCTGTCGGTGTCCACTGAAAAAGCAGCAGCGCCCTCTGCTTTTTGTAAAGAGGAGTGAAAAAAAGCTTACAGCACCTGGTATTCCCAGGCGGTCTCCCATCCAAGTACTGACCAGGCCCGACCCTGCTTAGCTTCCGAGATCAGACGAGATCGGGGCGTGTTCAGGGTGGTATGGCCGTAAGCAAATATTGTGCCTACCAAAGGGCCTTTTAAAGATACTATATCACCACGCTTTGCTCTTTCGTCTATACAGGGAGCGCCTGCAGATTTGCCAGACACACTCACAGCTTTTTAAATGTCATAGTGCAGTAAAAAGATTAATATTTACTGTTGAAATGTAGAATACGTTAGCATAAAATTGAAAAGAAAATGATCGATGAGCTTAGGAATGATGAAAGCCATCATTTAACTGGATTTGTGTCATTTCTATACCGGCAAGTCATGATCTAGCTATTTCCTTCCCACCCTGTCGGTGTCCACTGAAAAAGCAGCAGCGCCCTCTGCTTTTTGTAAAGAGGAGTGAAAAAAAGCTTACAGCACCTGGTATTCCCAGGCGGTCTCCCATCCAAGTACTGACCAGGCCCGACCCTGCTTAGCTTCCGAGATCAGACGAGATCGGGCGTGTTCAGGGTGGTATGGCCGTAAGCAAATATTGCGCCTACCAAAGGGCCTTTTAAAGATACTATATCACCACGCTTTGCTCTTTCGTCTATACAGGGAGCGCCTGCAGATTTGCCAGACACACTCACAGCTTTTAAATGTCAAATCAGAATGTACAAAGTGGCTATAAGGATCACAAATGTAGTGCAGTAAAAAGATTAATATTTACTGTTGAAATGTAGAATACGTTAGCATAAAATTGAAAAGAAAATGATCGATGAGCTTAGGAATGATGAAAGCCATCATTTAACTGGATTTGTGTCATTTCTATACCGGCAAGTCATGATCTAGCTATTTCCTTCCCACCCTGTCGGTGTCCACTGAAAAAGCAGCAGCGCCCTCTGCTTTTTGTAAAGAGGAGTGAAAAAAAACTTACAGCACCTGGTATTCCCAGGCGGTCTCCCATCCAAGTACTGACCAGGCCCGACCCTGCTTAGCTTCCGAGATCAGACGAGATCGGGCGTGTTCAGGGTGGTATGGCCGTAAGCAAATATTGCCTACCTAAAGGGCCTTTTAAAGATACTATATCACCACGCTTTGCTCTTTCGTCTATACAGGGAGCGCCTGCAGATTGCCAGACACACTCACAGCTTTTAAATGTCAAATCAGAATGTACAAAGTGGCTATAAGGATCACAAATGTAGTGCAGTAAAAAGATTAATATTTACTGTTGAAATGTAGAATACGTTAGCATAAAATTGAAAAGAAAATGATCGATGAGCTTAGGAATGATGAAAGCCATCATTTAACTGGATTTGTGTCATTTCTATACCGGCAAGTCATGATCTAGCTATTTCCTTCCCACCCTGTCGGTGTCCACTGAAAAAGCAGCAGCGCCCTCTGCTTTTTGTAAAGAGGAGTGAAAAAAGCTTACAGCACCTGGTATTCCCAGGCGGTCTCCCATCCAAGTACTGACCAGGCCCGACCCTGCTTAGCTTCCGAGATCAGGCGAGATCGGGCGTGTTCAGGGTGGTATGGCCGTAAGCAAATATTGCGCCTACCAAAGGGCCTTTTAAAGATACTATATCACCACGCTTTGCTCTTTCGTCTATACAGGGAGCGCCTGCAGATTGCCAGACACACTCACAGCTTTTAAATGTCAAATCAGAATGTACAAAGTGGCTATAAGGATCACAAATGTAGTGCAGTAAAAAGATTAATATTTACTGTTGAAATGTAGAATACGTTAGCATAAAATTGAAAAGAAAATGATCGATGAGCTTAGGAATGATGAAAGCCATCATTTAACTGGATTTGTGTCATTTCTATACCGGCAAGTCATGATCTAGCTATTTCCTTCCCACCCTGTCGGTGTCCACTGAAAAAGCAGCAGCGCCCTCTGCTTTTTGTAAAGAGGAGTGAAAAAAAGCTTACAGCACCTGGTATTCCCAGGCGGTCTCCCATCCAAGTACTGACCAGGCCCGACCCTGCTTAGCTTCCGAGATCAGACGAGATCGGGCGTGTTCAGGGTGGTATGGCCGTAAGCAAATATTGCGCCTACCAAAGGGCCTTTTAAAGATACTATATCACCACGCTTTGCTCTTTCGTCTATACAGGAGCGCCTGCAGATTGCCAGACACACTCACAGCTTTTAAATGTCAAATCAGAATGTACAAAGTGGCTATAAGGATCACAAATGTAGTGCAGTAAAAAGATTAATATTTACTGTTGAAATGTAGAATACGTTAGCATAAAATTGAAAAGAAAATGATCGATGAGCTTAGGAATGATGAAAGCCATCATTTAACTGGATTTGTGTCATTTCTATACCGGCAAGTCATGATCTAGCTATTTCCTTCCCACCCTGTCGGTGTCCACTGAAAAAGCAGCAGTGCCCTCTGCTTTTTGTAAAGAGGAGTGAAAAAAGCTTACAGCACCTGGTATTCCCAGGCGGTCTCCCATCCAAGTACTGACCAGGCCCGACCCTGCTTAGCTTCCGAGATCAGACGAGATCGGGCGTGTTCAGGGTGGTATGGCCGTAAGCAAATATTGCGCCTACCAAAGGGCCTTTTAAAGATACTATATCACCACGCTTTGCTCTTTCGTCTATACAGGGAGAGCGCCTGCAGATTGCCAGACACACTCACAGCTTTTAAATGTCAAATCAGAATGTACAAAGTGGCTATAAGGATCACAAATGTAGTGCAGTAAAAAGATTAATATTTACTGTTGAAATGTAGAATACGTTAGCATAAAATTGAAAAGAAAATGATCGATGAGCTTAGGAATGATGAAAGCCATCATTTAACTGGATTTGTGTCATTTCTATACCGGCAAGTCATGATCTAGCTATTTCCTTCCCACCCTGTCGGTGTCCACTGAAAAAGCAGCAGCGCCCTCTGCTTTTTGTAAAGAGGAGTGAAAAAAGCTTACAGCACCTGGTATTCCCAGGCGGTCTCCCATCCAAGTACTGACCAGGCCCAGCCTGCTAGCTTCCGAGATCAGACGAGATCGGGCTTGTTCAGGGTGGTATGGCCGTAAGCAAATATTGCGCCTACCAAGGGGCCTTTTAAAGATACTATATCACCACGCTTTGCTCTTTCGTCTATACAGGGAGCGCCTGCAGATTTGCCAGACACACTCACAGCTTTTAAATGTCAAATCAGAATGTACAAAGTGGCTATAAGGATCACAAATGTAGTGCAGTAAAAAGATTAATATTTACTGTTGAAATGTAGAATACGTTAGCATAAAATTGAAAAGAAAATGATCGATGAGCTTAGGAATGATGAAAGCCATCATTTAACTGGATTTGTGTCATTTCTATACCGGCAAGTCATGATCTAGCTATTTCCTTCCCACCCTGTCGGTGTCCACTGAAAAAGCAGCAGCGCCCTCTGCTTTTTGTAAAGAGGAGTGAAAAAGCTTACAGCACCTGGTATTCCCAGGCGGTCTCCCATCCAAGTACTGACCAGGCCCGACCCTGCTTAGCTTCCGAGATCAGATGAGATCGGGCGTGTTCAGGGTGGTATGGCCGTAAGCAAATATTGCGCCTACCAAAGGGCCTTTTAAAGATACTATATCACCACGCTTTGCTCTTTCGTCTATACAGGGAGCGCCTGCAGACACTTGACACACTCACAGCTTTTAAATGTCAAATCAGAATGTACAAAGTGGCTATAAGGATCACAAATGTAGTGCAGTAAAAAGATTAATATTTACTGTTGAAATGTAGAATACGTTAGCATAAAATTGAAAAGAAAATGATCGATGAGCTTAGGAATGATGAAAGCCATCATTTAACTGGATTTGTGTCATTTCTATACCGGCAGCAAGTCATGATCTAGCTATTTCCTTCCCACCCTGTCGGTGTCCACTGAAAAAGCAGCAGCGCCCTCTGCTTTTTGTAAAGAGGAGTGAAAAAAAGCTTACAGCACCTGGTATTCCCAGGCGGTCTCCCATCCAAGTACTGACCAGGCCCGACCCTGCTTAGCTTCCGAGATCAGACGAGATCGGGCGTGTTCAGGGTGGTATGGCCGTAAGCAAATATTGCGCCTACCAAAGGGCCTTTTAAAGATACTATATCACCACGCTTTGCTCTTTTCGTCTATACAGGGAGCGCCTGCAGGTACCAGACACACTCACAGCTTTTAAATGTCAAATCAGAATGTACAAAGTGGCTATAAGGATCACAAATGTAGTGCAGTAAAAAGATTAATATTTACTGTTGAAATGTAGAATACGTTAGCATAAAATTGAAAAGAAAATGATCGATGAGCTTAGGAATGATGAAAGCCATCATTTAACTGGATTTGTGTCATTTCTATACCGGCAAGTCATGATCTAGCTATTTCCTTCCCACCCTGTCGGTGTCCACTGAAAAAGCAGCAGCGCCCTCTGCTTTTTGTAAAGAGAAGTGAAAAAAGCTTACAGCACCTGGTATTCCCAGGCGGTCTCCCATCCAAGTACTGACCAGGCCCGACCCTGCTTAGCTTCCGAGATCAGACCGAGATCGGGCGTGTTCAGGTGTGGTATGGCCACGTAAGCAAATATTGCGCCTACCAAAGGGCCTTTTAAAGATCATATCACCATGCTTTGCTCTTTCGTCTATACAGGAGCGCCTGCAATTGCCAGACACACTCACAGCTTTTAAATGTCAAATCAGAATGTACAAAGTGGCTATAAGGATCACAAATGTAGTGCAGTAAAAAGATTAATATTTACTGTTGAAATGTAGAATACGTTAGCATAAAATTGAAAAGAAAATGATCGATGAGCTTAGGAATGATGAAAGCCATCATTTAACTGGATTTGTGTCATTTCTATACCGGCAAGTCATGATCTAGCTATTTCCTTCCCACCCTGTCGGTGTCCACTGAAAAAGCAGCAGCGCCCTCTGCTTTTTGTAAAGAGGAGTGAAAAAAAAAGCTTACAGCACCTGGTATTCCCAGGCGGTCTCCCATCCAAGTACTGACCAGGCCGACCCTGCTTAGCTTCCGAGATCAGACGAGATCGGGCGTGTTCAGGGTGGTATGTGTAAGCAAATATTGCGCCTACCAAAGGGCCTTTTAAAGATACTATATCACCACGCTTTGCTCTTTCGTCTATACAGGGAGCGCCTGCAGATGCCCAGACACACTCACAGCTTTTAAATGTCAAATCAGAATGTACAAAGTGGCTATAAGGATCACAAATGTAGTGCAGTAAAAGATTAATATTTACTGTTGAAATGTAGAATACGTTAGCATAAAATTGAAAAGAAAATGATCGATGAGCTTAGGAATGATGAAAGCCATCATTTAACTGGATTTGTGTCATTTCTATACCGGCAAGTCATGATCTAGCTATTTCCTTCCACCCTGTCGGTGTCCACTGAAAAAGCAGCAGCGCCCTCTGCTTTTTGTAAAGAGGAGTGAAAAAAGCTTACAGCACCTGGTATTCCCAGGCGGTCTCCCATCCAAGTACTGACCAGGCCCGACCCTGCTTAGCTTCCGAGATCAGACGAGATCGGGCGTGTTCAGGGTGGTATGGCCATAAGCAAATATTGTGCCTACCAAAGGGCCTTTTAAAGATACTATATCACCACGCTTTGCTCTTTCGTCTATACAGGGAGCGCCTGCAGATTGCCAGACACACTCACAGCTTTTAAATGTCAAATCAGAATGTACAAAGTGGCTATAAGGATCACAAATGTAGTGCAGTAAAAAGATTAATATTTACTGTTGAAATGTAGAATACGTTAGCATAAAATTGAAAAAGAAAATGATCGATGAGCTTAGGAATGATGAAAGCCATCATTTAACTGGATTTGTGTCATTTCTATACCCGGCAGCAGTCATGATCTAGCTATATCCTTCCCACCCTGTCGGTGTCCACTGAAAAAGCAGCAGCGCCCTCTGCTTTTTGTAAAGAGGAGTGAAAAAAGCTTACAGCACCTGGTATTCCCAGGCGGTCTCCCATCCAAGTACTGACCAGGCCCGACCCTGCTTAGCTTCCGAGATCAGACGAGATCGGGCGTGTTCAGGGTGGTATGGCCGTAAGCAAATATTGTGCCTACCAAAGGTCCTTTTAAAGATACTATATCACCACGCTTTGCTCTGTCGTCTATACAGGAGCGCCTGCAGATTTGCCAGACACACTCACAGCTTTTAAATGTCAAATCAGAATGTACAAAGTGGCTATAAGGATCACAAATGTAGTGCAGTAAAAATATTAATATTTACTGTTGAAATGTAGAATACGTTAGCATAAAATTGAAAAAGAAAATGATCGATGAGCTTAGGAATGATGAAAGCCATCATTTAACTGGATTTGTGTCATTTCTATACCGGCAAGTCATGTTCTAGCTATTTCCTTCCCACCCTGTCGGGTGTCCACTGAAAAAGCAGCAGCGCCCTCTGCTTTTTGTAAAGGGAGTGAAAAAAGCTTACAGCACCTGGTATTCCCAGGCGGTCTCCCATCCAAGTACTGACCAGGCCCAACCCTGCTTAGCTTCCGAGATCAGGCGAGATCGGGCGTGTTCAGGGTGGTATGGCCGTAAGCAAATATTGCGCCTACCAAAGGGCCTTTTAAAGATACTATATCACCACGCTTTGCTCTTTCGTCTATACAGGGAGCGCCTGCAGATTGCCAGACACACTCACAGCTTTTAAATGTCAAATCAGAATGTACAAAGTGGCTATAAGGATCACAAATGTAGTGCAGTAAAAAGATTAATATTTACTGCACACATTTGTGTCTATATAACCACTGCCACATTGTCTGTCTGAGCGCTCTATGAAAAGCGTGATGATATCATGAAGGCTAACGGTAGGCGCAACTGCTGACAGACACGCCCGATCTCATCATCTCAGGCGAATATTCTGTCATTACTGAATGAAGTAGTGCTATAGCTTTTTTCACTCTCTTTTACAAACGGGAAATTTCTTTCGTGGCGTTCGAAGTGAAAATGGCAGATCATATTATAGAAAATGACAAAAAAAATCAATTAAATGATAACACAAATCATTCGCTCTCATCGATATTTTCTTTTCGAACACATAGCGGCGTATTCTACATTTTCATTCCATTTGTGATCTGCGCCGCACGTTTAAAACAGCCATTGTGTCTAACGGCGATCTCTACGCGCTAAGCGCTTGTAGGCGCAATGTTGCTTTACGGCCATACCGCTATCTCGTCTGATCTCATAATGGCGAGTCAGCCTTGAATGGGAAGACCTATAACACAAAGCGAGAGAACATACTGCTGCGTAGATGGAAGAAAATGGCGATCGCCGACTGCTGCTGTTGCTAGAAATGACGCAAGTAAATGATTGACAAAAATCATTCTAAAAGCTAAATCGATCATTTTCTTTTTCAATTTTATGCTAACGTATTCACTACATTTCAGCATATAAATATTAATCTTTTTTGCTGCTACGTCTGTACTTGTACGTCTGTTTGACATTTAAAGCGTGGTGGCTGTCTGGCAATCTGCGAATCCCTGCATAGACGAAGAATATGTTATAATATCTTTAAAAGACCCTTTGGTAGGCGCAATATTCCAGCGCATTATACCGCCTGAATTTTGCCCGATCTCTCTGTCTCTTTAAGCGTATTCTGATCGCCGCTGGTAGGTGCTGACAAACTTTTCACTCTCTTCACAAAGAAACCAGGGAACGCCTGCTTTCGTGGTTCAGCGCTTTGCCCGGCTATAAAAATGACACCATCCGGACCAATATTGGCTCTCGTCATTCACAAACTCAAATTCGTCATTTTTAACAGTTTTATGCTAACTTTATTCCCATTTCAACAATGTAGTATTATCTTTGCCGCTGTGTTATGATTATAACCGCTTTATACATTATTTAAAGCTGTGATATCTGGCTATCTGCAAATATCTCGCCAGACGAAAAACAAGCGTAAACATTATGTATCTTTTAAAAGACGCTGGTAGACTCTGCCCGGCCATACCACCTGGTACGCCGATATAATCTGATCTCTCGAAAGTCATGTCTTTGCGGATGAAGGCGAGAATACCGATGCTTCTGCTTTTCTCTTCACGAAACGAAGGCCTCTGCGTCTTCAGCGTGAAAATAACAGATAAGCCTTTGCTCCTCCGTATGAATGACACCTGGATGATGTGATGACTTTCATCTTCTAGCTCTCGTCATTTTCTTCACCAGTACACTTCAACGTATTCCCACATTTCAGCGGTAAACAGTGG
>NW_026551808.1:0-1589 GCF_027596085.1 Anoplopoma fimbria | reverse complement strand
ATGGGCCCTATCTTGCATCCGGCGCAAGTGACTTAGTCACTGGCGCATGTGTCGTTGCTAGTTTACAACTGGCGCGAAGCGTTCTTTTGCCACCAGCGCCACTCGCCGCTAAATTAGGGAATGATCTTGCGCCCCAAGAGCCAGTTGGCGGAAGGGCGTGTTCCTAGGCGCAAACGGTATTTTGCAGTTTCTGAAAACCATTGCGCTACTGACCAGGAAATACCTGGTTTAAAGTCAGTGGCGCGTTGTTCAGATGCTATTTTAAGAGCGCATGCATACATGCGCACAATACGATCTTTATCTGTGCTTGTGCACCTACAGCTAGCATACACTTTGCTTTACTCCTCATCTACACGGACAGCAGTTCCCATTTTTTGCAAACCATACATAATTACAAGGAAAATAAAATATTACCACACACAAGGAAAATCATTGTGGTGTCCATAAAGATAAAATAAATAGGCATAAATCTAGCGTACACATTTACCCAAATTATTCACGCCATGAATCATGGATGTGTCGATGACATTAATGAGGATAGATTAGAGGACTTAATGAGACGTGATGCTGAACTGCATGTGCCGATGCCATTACGTCCAAATGCCCCAGCAGCAGCACGGGAGAGGAGAGCTCATCTGTCAGAGGAGCTGCATCGTATATAGTGAGGTAAGCAAACTAATGACATCTCCGCTCTATTGTTTAGCATTGTACAAATATTACCATGCATTCATAACCTTGTGAGTCAGAGAAAGTGAGCCCAAAACATCGGAAAGTATAGTATGTCCTTGAGACATTTTTTATTCGGCTTGTCCAAATGTTAGGCGTAAATGAAAAAAAATAATACAAAACGAAAAATGAAAAGTTGCAAAGATTTGAAGGAAAAAATATTTATTTTCTCCCTCCTCTGTAAGGCCTGGAGCTGCAGGAACGGGTGGTCCTGCGGTCTCATGCTGCTGCTGCTGCCACGGCGTCTTGCTTGAGGCGCGCGCGGCTCCTCAGCTGCCCCGTGCGCACTGGTCCCGAGGCCAGGGTCTTCTTCCTGAGAAGCTACGTGACATTGTTTTGATTTATTTTATGGCTGTGTTACATTTATTAAATGTCAAAAATGATTAAAAAGATTTTCACGAGACATCTCTATTTATGTGAACTTTATTTATGTACCTTCGGGTTGGACAGCTGGTGCATCGGGTTGGGTGCCGACGCGCTCACGGAGCAATTTCTCCCATCCCCATATAAAGCCAACTCGCGTTCTTTGACTGCTCTGACAAGCACATCGGTATCTTCTGTGGTGAACCTTTCATTGCGTGCGCCTGGCAAACCCGCCATCATAATAGCAATCCGCCATGGAACATGCGCCGATCGTTCTTAAAGGGGATGCGAGAAAACGCTCTGATTGGTTCATTGCACGTTACGCCCAAACCACACCTACGGGTAATTAGGCTGCTTCAGACCAACCCTTTTGACACTTGCGCCGCGGCGGAAGTGTCATTTATCCGCCTGTAAAATAGCGATAGCGCCGTAGAACCGCCCACAAAGCTACTTGCGCTTTGCGCTTTCCACTTGCGTTTCAGACCGTTAAAATAGGGCCC
>NW_026551807.1:0-1660 GCF_027596085.1 Anoplopoma fimbria | reverse complement strand
GGGAGAGAAGAGGAGAGAACAGGAGTCGGCGTTCCGGCCGACTCCTGTTCCGTCGGCGTCCCGGCCGACTCCCTGTCCCGTCGGCGTTCCGGCCGACTCCTGACCCGTCGGCGCTCCTGCCGACTCCTGTCCCGTCGGCGTTCCTGCCGACTCCTGATCCCGTCGGCGTCCCGGCCGACTCCTGTTCCGTCGGCGTCCCGTCCGACTCCTGACCCGTGGCGCCTCGGCCGACTCCTGTCCAGTCGGCGTTCCGGCCGACTTCCTGTCCCGTTGGCGTTCGGCCGACTCCTGTCCAGTCGGCGTCCCGGGCCGACTCCTGTCCAGTCGGCGTTCCTGGGCCGACTTCCTGTCCAGTCGGCGCCCCGTGCCGTTCGCTGTTCCGTTCCGTCGGCCCCTGCCGACTGCCCCCTCCTGACCCGCGTCTCTGTCCGACTCCTGCACCGCTGTCCCGCCGTTCCAGCCGACTCCAGTCCCGGCTGGGCCGCAGCCTTCCCTGCTGTCCGCTGGGTCGCAGCGTCCCCCTGCTCCTGTTCCCCGCCTTGCCGCCAGAGCCCCAGGTCCGAGAGACCTTCTCCAGCCAGTCTCCAGTGCCCCGGTCTCCAGAGCCCCAGTCTCCAGAGCCCCAGTCTCCAGAGCCCCAGTCTCCAGAGCCTCAGCCCGACCTCCAGAGGATACCAGAGAGGATACGCCCTGGGCGAGAGACCCGCCCGACCTCCAGAGAGGATCCCGCCCGCCTCGAGAGACCCTCGCCCGACCTCCAGGGAGGATCCGCCCGCCTCGAGAGAGACACCTCCAAGAGGATCCGCCCGCCGAGAGACCCTCGCCGACCTCCAGAGAGGCCCCGTCGGTCTGGTAGTCCTCCAGTCCAGTTCGCCCCCGCCCTTGGTCGTCCTCCTGTTTGTCCCCCCCCAGAGGGGTTCTGCCCGTCCGCCTTGCCTCAGCCTTCGAGGACTCTGACTCTGCAGCCTCGGAGGAGTTCTAATCCCTCTCCGGGCCCCCACCGCCCACCCGATATATGTTCCTTTGGACTTTTTGGGGACTTCAGGAGCCGTCCCCCTTGAGGGGGGGTACTGTCATGACCATGGCCATGTCTCTGTTTATTCCTTGTGTTTCATGTGTTTTCCTTGCCCTTGTGTCTCCTGTGCTCCCTTGTTTGGTTATCTGTGTGTGTGTGTGTGTCTGTGAGGTGGGTGTGTCACCCCTCCCACTCTCTCACCACACTCTTCCCTCACTCACCTAATCACCTCATCAGCACAAGCATACTCACCTGCTCCAAGCCACACAAACCTGCCTTCAATCCACTCATCAACTCTGCAGTATTTAAACACCAGTCTCACACACACTCACTGCCAGATCGTACTCCGCATTATGCCAGACCTTCCAGCGTTATCCCCCGGACTGATTTCCCGTTGCCGACCCTGCCTGCCTGTCTGGACTTACCTGCCTTGCCTGTGCCCGGTCAACGACTCAGCCTTCTGTCCCCGACCCTGAGTTTAACCTCCGCTTGCTCTGATTTCTGTCTGCCTGATCCCCTGCCTGTTTCCCTCTGTGAGTCTTATCCTGCCTGTCTGTATGCTGAGTTCTCTGCTTTAAATAAAGCGCCAGAACTGTATCCGTCTCCTGGTCGTTCTGCTTTTGGGTCCACACCACATTCCGTAAC
>NW_026551806.1:0-516 GCF_027596085.1 Anoplopoma fimbria | reverse complement strand
AGGAGAGAAGAGGAGAGAGGAGCTCAGCGTATCCTAGGTAATCCCCCGGCTGTCTAGGCCTATAGCAGCATATCTAGGGGCTGGACCAAGGCGAACCTGAACCAGCCCTAACTATAAGCGCTCTCAAAAAGGAAGGTCTTAAGCCTACTCTTAAAAGTGGTGAGTGTGTCTGCCAGTGCAGAGAAGCTAATACTGGAGTAATATGATCTATTTTCTTAGTTTAGCTAGACACCAATGGGCTGTAGGGCGTTGAAAACACACTTCACTCAAATCATACAATTGCTCGCGTGTCTCCGTGAGTAAGTGAGCGAGCAAGCGAGTGAGCGCCTCTGTGTCTGTCCACTGCTAATCACGCATTGTGCTTCAGCAAAATATTCAGGGTGCAAAGTTATGGCTGCATGCTCAAGGATCTCTCCTGTTTGCAGTTTTCACCTTTTGTGACTGGTTGCATTGCCACGCTAGTGATAACACAGCTGAGTGCACCACCGAGAATGGCGGCAATTGGCTCAAACAGGA
>NW_026551805.1:0-2127 GCF_027596085.1 Anoplopoma fimbria | reverse complement strand
CTTTTAAGTTCCCTGACTGTGGCAAATGCTAGATCACTGTAGTAGCCCTTTCATTTTCTATTTTCATATCATGCCAAATATTCAAAGTCCAACATATTCTACACATATCAATCATACCTTTACATGATAAGCTACAAAATTTTGTAAAAATCCCTATACACAATCAATACCTTATACAATAGATGCAAGGGTATCACTCTTTGAAAGTTTGGCAAATAGAAAAATTGTTTCACGCATGCTAGCGACGTGTTTCTGGTGGTTGGCAAATGTCGTTCGTTCCACCACTTTGGTTCAGACTAAAAGACCTCTATAGCTTTTGGATGGACGGTGATAGAATTTCTTTCCTCGGCCGATGTGATACCAAAAAAGCACCAGTTATCCATAACTTTTGCTAATGGAAAACCAAAAACGTGCAAGTCGAGGTGAGTATAGCCTTGGCGTAACACATTACGGTGAAAATGCCGCATTAGATACAGACATTTATGTCCCCGTCAAGTTGTAGCTGTAATTCTTTGTGTGTGATCTCTTGACCTTACATCTAGCGCCACTGTTAGATCAAAATGTGTCCAATACTTTTATAGCAAAGACCAGCAAAACTAATCAGATGGTACTGTAGTGTTAAGGACTCATCAGCACTAAGTGACATGTGTTATATTGGCGTATGTTAAACCAAGATGGTGACCATGCTAGACATTATTTCTGCCAAATGCAGCTTTCACTCTATCTATGCTAGCTAGGGAAGTTCCCAACAAGGTTTAAATGGAAGTTTAATTAATCATAATTCAATAGCATTATTCAATCTTTTAGGTTAAACATTGTCCCAAACAAATTGTGTCCAAAAGTAATTTGACATTTTTTCCAATAACCAAATCCAATTTCATATTATCATAAATTAGGCTGACCAAGCGTCCTCTTTCCCCGGACATGTCCACTTTTACGTCCCGTCCGGGGCGTCCGGGGGTTTTATTAATTGATGATAATGTCCGGTTTTCCTTCTGTGCGTGTATATGTGTGTATATGTGTGTATATGTGTGTGCCCCCTCCCCCGGTTGTCATTGTGGTTAGCGTTATTACAGTAGCCATTTAACGCATCGCCAGAGAAGACGTCGTATGACGTACAGACGTTAATCAGGACGTAGACCAGACGCGGCAGCGTCAACAATCTAGAGGCGGCAAAAAGGAAAGAAAAAGACCAGCGGTCATATGACAATTCATTAACCTGCAGGTGCACCAGAAATGGACCAAATATTTTGAGAAGGCCAAAAGCATTGAGAACTACTGAAGATTGCACAGTTTGTCTTTGCACTTCCCTCTCACAATGCAAATGTTGAGAGGGTTTTCTCACTGATGCAGAGCCAGTGGACAAGGAGAGGAACCAGCTCTCTGTTGCATCACTGAAAGGGATTCTATTTGTGAAATACAATTTGAAGGAATATTCTTGCAAAGACTTTCATGCTTACATGTTGAGCAACCGAAAACTGCTGGGAAAGATCAGCTCTACTGCAAAATATGGATGGGTAGACAAGGAGGATGAAGAAGATAACTAAAGATTTTGTTTTTTGTTAATATCTATTTTGTTAATATCCATATGTTTTTTGTTAATAATATATTTGTTTTTTGTAAGTAATATCTTGTGAGGGTACTTTTTATTATTTTACATTACACTGAACATTTAGTGAGAAATATATTGTTAAAGTTGGATTTTCTAATACAGAAGAGGTATCATTTAGAACATTATTTCATATTTATTTATTTATTTGTCCACTAAGATTTGAAAGAGAGCTATTATTTTACTAGTTCATTTTTCTAACACAGAAGAGACATTATTTCTATCATTATTTTATTCCAGAGATTTTACATTTATTTTACATTTATATATATATATATATATTTTTTTTTTTTTTTTACAATTGAGGCATAATAAAGAAAGTTCAATAACCTCTATGAAGCCTATCTGAATTTCTGTCTTTGAGAGATATTATTTTGTAATATAACAAAATATTCTATCCATACATATATATATTAAAATTATAGGGAATCTTTGGGTAAACTGCGAGTATCATTTAAGTAGGCTATCTCGTGGCCGGGCTGAGTGTCCTCTTTTTTTGGAAATCAAAATATGGTCAC
>NW_026551804.1:0-4282 GCF_027596085.1 Anoplopoma fimbria | reverse complement strand
TACAGTTTTTTTCGATTGCTTAAACACTAAAATCAAAAGTATGACACTATTATCAAAACCTTACACTCAAGGATCATAACATGAGCCCAGATCTGCACCACTATAAGCACAATGTCAGCTTCACACTTTTTGCAAAACAATACACACAGTGATTTGCAAAACACTAAACACACTTAACATACATTACACACAAAAATCTATCATGAAGTCACGTCCTTGCAATACCAAAGCACTGACTGTCAAATTACCACACCGTCCAACCAATTGGTTCAACACAGTCATCAGGTGTGCAAACACTTGTTTGCTTAATTGCAGACACAACAATCAGGTGTGTAAGCACTATAAAAAGCAGTAGGTGAGTTCAGCGTTCTCCAAGCACAATGGAAAGAGTCAGAGAAAGAGTAAGACGACGAGGAGGAGGAGGACGAGGAGAACGAGGAGGAAGAGGAAGAGGAAGAGGAAGACAAGAAGGTGCTCAAAGAGGACCGAATCTGACAAATGAGATCCGCGCAACACTGGTTGACCACGTTGTCAACCACGGCCTGACGCTGAGGGAGGCTGGACTGCGAGTACAGCCAAATCTAAGCCGATATACAGTGGCAAGTGTGATGAGAACATTTCGACTGGAAAATAGGTATTGTAAAAATATCATCATATCAAAAACATCTGCACGGTTTCAGTCACTGCTTACAGTACTGTATTCTATGCACTATCAGCACTTCTGTTACCTTTTCCTGTGAAATTACTGTACTATTGTATACTGGGTTTTTTTTTCATAGGATTGAGGGTCAGGGACGACAAGGGGGAAGGCCTCCTATGTTCACAGAACAGCAAGAGAGGGAGATAGTAAACATGGTTTTGGCCAACAATGCTATAACACTCAAGTAGCTCCAAGCTAACATTGTCAATAACCACGCCATTTTCAATGATATCCATCAGGTCTCAACATCAACACTGGCACGCATCCTAAAAAGAAACATATTCAAATGAAGCAAATTTATCGAGTGCCTTTCGAGCGCAATTCGAAAGGGTAAAACGACTGCGGCATGATTATGCAGAGGTATGTATTCACTTTAGCAGTGTGATCTTGCATACTGTCTCAGTTTTTTACTGTACTGTAATATGTATACTAGATCTACACTGAACTACACAAATTTTGCCGGACACTGTTTTTCAGAGAGTTTTACGAATGGATGGAGAGGAGATCCAGCATGAGTTCATTTACGTAGATGAGGCTGGGTTCAACCTGACGAGAACACGAAGGAGGGGAAGAACATCATTGGCCACAGGGCTATAGTCAATGTCCCAGGGCAACGCGGGGGTAATATAACACCTCTGTGCAGCCATTACACAGAGAATGGGGTCCTCCGCACCGCCATGCCCATATGGGCGCTTACAACACAGCACTCATACTTACATCTTTGGACCAATTACGCAACATAACAGCAGCAACTCTAAACCATATGCAATACATTGTTGTCTAAAATAGTAGCAAGCCGAGCGTATGCGAGGCGAAAAATTTTAGGCCGGAGATTTTACGTGTTCTGAGATGCAATCTAGGTAAGGACTATAAGGACATGTTTATCTGCAAAGAACTGCAGTATTTTGAGTGTATACTTTCGTCTTTTCCCTGTAGTGTTGCACACAATTATACACAGACGTACACAAAAAAGTTTTTTATTACCCAAACACATAAATTAACATACAGTACTGACCAAATACAGTATTGACTAAGCAGGTGGATTAAACATTAACACCTGACAAACCTGCAACACATGTGCACAGCCTTATTTAGAACAGAGTTACACTCAAGGGAACACAAATTTCTATGTTTATTTATATAATATTAATATCAATATTGATTGATCATGAAATGTATCCTCTGTAGAGTAGGCTAGGCTTAATTTTTTTTTCACTTTCATATGAGATGGAAAATTATGAGAATATCATATGAGAAATCAAAAAGAAACAGAATCAGTTTTAATCAGCAATAATTAGTTATCATGATTTTAATCAGATTATTAACAAAGGCAGTACTGTTACTGTACTGTAGGCCTACTGTACAGACTGTACAGTTTGTAGAGTGTATTGTGAGAGTACATAGGCTACAGGTACATCTATGCTAGGATGCTAGTGATACATTGAGGCTATTTGTCATTTGAGCCTTACCTGCTATTTTTGAGTCTGGAAACATCTTTTTTTACCAGTGGCCCAATATGGTCGGCCACCGCGATCGGGATGTTATGTTCCACTAGAAAGTCAACCGCCAGCACTTCAGCATTTATGACACTAGTGTCCTTATCAAGAGTTAGGAAACCCGCGATTGGCCTTGTAGACTCCATCGCCGCTTTGTACGACTGGTGTTTGCCGGTCCTGGTGTGCTTTTCAACATCGTGACGACCACCATGCCGGACGCTGAAATCTGCCTTACACAACATACAGTAGGCGTGGAAGTCGTCCAGCTTGGACCGTGTGATGATCGGCCATTCAACGTTGTACTCCAGCTTGTAACGCTGTTCAGATACCCGCCTCTTTTTCGAAAAAAAAAAAAAAAAAAAAAACGGCCATTGTATTGACTCTTTTCCGACGCAATGAACGAATCATAAGAGGGCTTATATGTGAGCTTTACGGCTGGTTGGATGTCAACACATGGACGTGGCTGCCTGCTAAAAGATTGACATCGATTTGTTGGGAAATGCGTAGGATATTCAAGTCAAGCGTAGCAGCGTAATTGGGGTCTGGAAATCGTATCTGCTACGCCAAAATCGTGTATGTTGGCAGCTCTGCAAGCCATGGAGGAGGCCTGTGACCAGATGGAGGTAGCAGCAATGCAAGGATGGATTCGTCATTCAAGACGTTTCTTTCAAGGTGTCTTGCTAATGACAACATTGCCTGCGATGTTGATGAAATTCTCTGGCCAGATCCTGCTAGGCGAAGAGACAATGTCTAGTTGTTGTTTTTTAACTTACAATACGTAAAGTGACGTTTGGATTACAGTATTATGAATCTCTATGTCAACATTTTGGGCGTGTTGAGAAATAAATGAGTTTCTTCAGTCTGCAACATTGGTCTTGTGTATTGTTTGGTGAATTTACATTATATTTGTACTTTGTTGATAGTAGCCTACTCTAATCATAGGGAAGTAGAAGTGCTAAAAGTGTTTTAGGTTTATCACAGCAGAGTGTAACTCGTGCAAACAGAGTATAGTAATGTGAAACGTGTGTGTTTCATATAGTAACAAAGTGTGGTTTTTAAAAAGAAGTGTATAGTTTTTACAGGAGTGTTTAATTTTGCAAAGGATCTGTAGTGTTTTGCTAATTGGGTGTGTGGTTGTGCTAATTGTGTGTAGTGTTTTGAAAACACAGGCCCTGTTTTGAAAATTGTGCTTAAGCAATCGAGAAAACTGTAAGTTCCCTGACTGTGGCAATGCTAGATCACTGTAGTAGCTCCCCTTTTCATTTCTATTTTTCATATCATGCCAAATATTCAAAGTCCAACATATTCTACACATATCAATCATACCTTTACATGATAAGCTACAAAATTGTGTAAAATATCTATACACAATCAATACCTTATACAATAGATGCAAGGGTATCACTCTTTGGAAAGTTTGGCAAATAGAAAATTGTTTTACGCAAGCTAGCGACGTGTTTCTGGTGGCTGCAATGTCGATTCGTTCCACCACTTTGGTTCAGACTAAAGACCTCTATAGCTTTTGGATGGACGGTGATAGAATTTCTTTCCTCGGCCGATGTGATACCAAAAGCACCAGTTATCCATAACTTTTGCTAATGAAAACCAAAACGCAAGTCGAGGTGAGTATAACCTTGGCGTAACACACGGTGAAAATGCCGCATTAGATACAGACATTTATGTCCCCGCAGAGATTGTAGCTGTAATTCTTTGGTGTGTGATCTCTTGACCTTACATCTAGCGCCATTGTTAGATCAAAATGTGTCCAATACTTTTATAGCAAAGACCAGCAAAAATAATCAGATGGTACTGTAGTGTTAAGGACTCATCAGCACTAAGTGACATGTGTTAGCATATTGATGTATGTTAAACCAAGATGGTGACCATGCTAGACATTATTTCTGCCAAATGCAGCTTTCACTCTATCTATGCTAGCTAGGAAGTTCCCAACAAGGTTTAAAAATGGAAGTTTAATTAATCATAATTCAATAGCATTATTCAATCTTTAGGTTAAACATTGTCCCAAACAAATTGTGTCCAAAAGTAATTTGACATTTTTTCCAATAACCAAATCCAATTTCATATT
>NW_026551803.1:0-1026 GCF_027596085.1 Anoplopoma fimbria | reverse complement strand
GTCTTTTAGCACACTAAAGCGGCGTAAAATGACCTCCAGCAGCCCAGGGAGATAAAAAATAGCAGGCGCTTTCCGGAGGATTTTAGTGCTGAAATCCGGCTGAATCTGTCTTTTAAGGCAGTGAAACGGCGTAAAATGACCGGCATCACAGCGTCAAAACACCCGCAGCAGAGTGCTCCAAGTCAGGGTAAACTCTGGGAGTGACAGCGGGTCTTTTAGCACACTAAAACGGCGTAAAATGAACCGACACAACCATGCTGCTCCATCCGCCTAAAAAATGACCGCGACCGCCAGCTGAAAACGTCCGTAAAAGAGAGCATGAAGTGGCTAAACAGTGGTGCCATCAGCCTGTCTCTCCATGCTGCTGAATCCGCGTGAAAATGACCGCGACCGCGGGCTGAAAACGGAAGGATAGCATAGCTAGAGGAGGTTGAGCCGTCCGGGAGCTAGAGGAGCCGTCCCGGTAGAATCCCGGTGACCGGAAATAGGTTCCGGCGATCACCGCGCATTGCATGCCGGGTAGTTTTTATTTTATTTTTATTTTTTAAATTCAATTTAATGTTTCATTATCTTTATTAAATGTTATATTCTCTTTATTTAATGTTTTATTATCTTTATTTAATGTTTTATTATCTTTGTTTAATGTTTTAATATCTTTATTTAATGTTTTAATATCTTTATTTAATGTTTTCTTATCTTTATTTAATGTTCGCGTTTGTCACAGTCGCGGTGCAGTGACGTCACGTCATGATGTTTTCACGGATGTTTATCTGGACCGGCTCATCCTCCTGTATACGGTGTGCGGATTACGGTGTTTTTCACGGTACGGTACCGGTGGACACGGCGGCTCAACCTCCAGCCAGGTCTTTTAGCACACTAAAGCGAGGCGTAAGGCCAACCCGGCATCACAGCGTCAAAACACCATGACAGAGTGCTCCAAGTCAGGGTAAACTCTGGGAGTGACAATGGTCTTTTAGCACACTAAAACAGCGTAAAATGACCGGCATCACAGCGTCAAAACACCCG